>NC_026007.2:67333497-67406349 GCF_000442705.2 Elaeis guineensis
CTCTTTCCTTTGTCTTCAATGTAGTTCCCGTAAGTTTGGTCCCTTAACGGTCGGTTTTGTTTTGTGCAGCTGGTCTTCAATATATCCGAGCTAGAGGCCGGATACTGAAAGTTTGGCGACATGCACGCGGCTTGGAGGGACAAGGTCGCGGCCCTTGAAGCCGACAAGGTTATCCTGATCGACCAGCTGCAACAGTCGGTCGAACGGGAGGGCCGACTTGAGGGGGAGGTCTCCCGACTTACGGAGGAGGTCTCCCGACTCAAGGGAGCCTTGGCGACGTCGGGGTCGGAGCTGCAGTCGGCCAGGGACGACGCGAAGAAGAAGTCCCAGACCGTCCGTCGGCTTCGGCACGAGCGAGACAGCTTCGCCAAGGAACTGGAGGCCGACCGCGAGCAGCTCTGAGTAAGCCTCAGAAATCTTGCCAAGGCCGAAGAAGGCTTGTCCATCGCCCAGACCGACGCAGACATCGCGAAGGCCGAAGCAGAGTCGACGAAGGAGGCCTTGGGTCGGGCCATCGAAGACTTCCGTGACTCGGAATTGTATCGAGAAGAGCTTCTGGAGAGCGGCTTCCTTTCGTATCGGGTTGGGTACGAGGATGCTCGAAAGTCGTTCGAGGCCTGTACCCGGAGCTCGATCTCAACAGCATAGTTCTGCCAGAGTCGGAGGCCCCAGCTGTGGAGGAGACGGCCGAACCAGTATCGAAAGGCCTTTCCACCAGGACGAAAGCCGAAGAAGACGCAGAGCAGGCTACCGAAGATCAGGTGGCCCCGACTGCCGAAGCCAGAGCGGATTCGCCGACCGTCCCCCGTCGCTACCCAGTGGAGGAGGCCGACTCCGATGATTAGTCGGTTTTTTGTTTTTCTTTTTTACTTTTGCTCCGGCTTGTATTCGGGCTTCGGCCCAACTTTGTAAAGCCCATTTTGATCTTCAATGGAATCAAAGTCTTGGACTTAAACTTTTTTTCCTCTGCTTGCTTTTCTCTTTTCATGTGTTGTGGAATGCATTCGAATGCATAAGTCGCTAACCCATATAGATCAGTTAGGACGTTCGGAGAACAAGTCCCGACTTTGGATCGGCCTTTCGATGGTCGAGGGCCTAAGTCTGGCGTCCTTCGCCCGGTTGTGAGTCGGGCGCATCCGTTGAGTTGAAAGCTGACCGACCGTCGGATAAAGCTTGGCAGTCGGGTCTCTTCTGACGCGTTCAGTCGGATGTCGTCCGGCGCATTTAGTCAGGGAAACGATGATAAGTCGGATCCCGATACCCTTGTGTCGGGTATTTACACTGTGCCTTATGATATACGGTGGTAAACCGAATATCTTTCGGTCGGTCGTAGCTCGGTCGGTGAGTCATGAATGCGACTGTGGTCGCGTCGTGTGATAGACGGTGGCAAGCCGAATATCCTTCGACCGGCCGTAGCTCGGTCAGTAAGTTGCGACGGCGGTCGCGTAGGCATTTCGCCTTTCTTTGGTCGGGGCTCAATCGGTAAGTTAGCCGATAGTCTGGCCCGAAAGTTCGACCGTAAAAGGAGTGTCAACTCCCGTCGCTGGGATGGTTCGGCCCTTGCAGCACCCGATACATCATCGGCGGTCGGGCCGTCGGTTTCACGCGGACAATAAGTCCGAGTTGGGACGTCGGGACTCGACCTTCTTGGTGAGCGCCGATCGTCAGTCGAAGAGTTGAAGCTCCGAAATTTGAAACTGAATTTGTATTCCGAATGAACAAGTACAAAGTTCATTGGTGATACAACTTCAGGTTGTCGGCGTTCCAGGTCCGAGAATGGGTTTCCCTTCCAGAGTCTCCAGCCGGTAAGCCCTCGGCCCATAGGTGTCTGCTACCATGTAGGGCCCTTCCCAGTTCGGAGCCAGCTTCCCTTGGTCCAGGGGCTTCGAGACTTCAGCCTTTCTCAGGACTAAGTCCCAGGCTGAAAAGCTTTGGTCTGACCTTGGCGTTGTAATATCGGGCTACCTTCTGTCGGTATGAAGCCATGCGAAGTTGAGCCTCGTTCCGTAGTTCGGGGAGGAGGTCTAGGTCGGCTCTCCGACAATCAGAGTTGTCCGGCTCTTGATATCGCTGGCCCTGGTAGATGGCAGCCCAATCTCGAGTGGTATCATCACCTCCGTCCCATAGGCCAAACTGAAAGGTGACTCCCCGGTCGGAACGCGGGGGGTCGTTCGGTAAGCCCACAGAACGGAGCCCAGCTCGTCGACCCAGAGGCCTTTCGGCTTCATTCAGTCGGGTTTTGAGCCGTGTAGTATGATCCGGTTGGTCACCTCGACTTCGCCATTGGACTGCGGGTGCCCAACTGAAGTCAGTCGGTGCGTGATGTGAAACCTCGCACAGAAGTCTCTAAGTTTTGGTTGTCGAATTGTCGCCTATTGTCGGTGATAATGGTATGCGGCAATCCGAACCTGAAGATGATGGATTTTTGGACGAAGTCCTCCATCTTTCGCTCGGTAATTTGCGCCAGGGGCTCGCCTCCACCCACTTGGTGAAGTAGTCGATGGCGAGACTATGAACTTTTTTGGCCCGATGCTGGAGGAAAAGGACCGAGAATGTCGACCCCCCACTGAGCGAAGGGCCATGGAGCGACAATAGGAGTGATTTGGCTGGCCGGTCGGTGTTGTACGTTGGCATATTTCTGACATGGTTCGCACTTCCGGACCAACTTAGCCGCATCTTTCTCATGGTGGGCCAGTAGTAACCTGTCGCAGGACTTTGTAGGCTAGAGATTTGCCCCCAAGTGACTCCCGTAGATTCTTCGTGCACTTCTCGGAGAGCATAATCTGCATCGATCGGTCCCAACACCTGAGCAAGGGAAGGGAGAACGACCTTTTGTAGAGTCGGCCATCCATGATCACATATTGGGAGGCCGACCATCGGAGCGCCTGGCCTCCGTGGGATCTTAGGGCTGATCCCGTCGGTCAGAAACCGAACAATCGGATCCATCCAGCTTGGTTCAGCTGTCAGTTGTAGCATCTCTTCGACCTGATCGACACTTGACTGCTCGAGGTTCTCCACGAACGTCCGACCCAAAGAGTCGAAAGCCGAGGTCGTCAGTCTGGAGAGTGCGTCGGCCGGGCATTCTCCGACCTAGGGATGTGAAAAATTTCAAAATACCGAGGCGCGTTACGAGATCCTTCACTTTCTGGAGATATTTGGCCATGGCTGGATCTCGCACCTCGAATTCACCTTTGACCTGCCCACGATCAGCTGAGAATCGGAGAATGCCGGAGGCTGTCGATCCCAAGCTCCCTTGCCATCCTCAAGCCGGCGAGGAGCGCTTCATACTCGGCTTGGTTATTGGAGGCTTTGAAGTCGAATCGGAGGGCGTACTCGGTGACTACCCCATCCGAGTTGGTGAGCAGGAACCCAGCCCCGCTCCCTTGAGTGTTTGAAGCTCCATCGATGTGCAGTACCCAGGTGGAGACTGGGTCTGGCTCAGGACCGCATCTCGTCCGGGTCTACCCTTCCGACCTTGGTCGGCGTCGGCATTCGGCGATGAAGTCGGCCAGGACCTGGGCCTTTAAGGCAGGTCACGGTCGGTACTGTATGTCAACTCGCTGAGCTTCATCGCCCACTTCGTCAGTCATCCCGATGTATCCGGTCGGCGCAATATCACCTCAGGGCTGGTTGGTGAGAACCACAATGGCATGCACCTGGAAGTATGGGCGGAGTCGCTGTGCGGAGACGGTCAGGGCGAAAATCATCTTTTCCGTCTCTGAATATCGAGCTTCAGCGCCGCGGAGCACTTTGCTGGTATAGTAGATAGGCTGATGGGTTCGGCTCTCATTTTCTCGGACGAGCACCAAACTGACCGCCTCGGAGGAGGTGGCCAAATAGAGATACAAGTCTTCCCGACCTCCGGCTTCACAAGCAGCGGCGGGGAAGCCAAGTACCTCTTCAGATCCTCGAAGGCCATTGGCACTCATTCGACCAAGAGAAGCCCTTCGCCTGCCTCAGAGTTTTGAAGAACGGGAGGCACCTTTCAGCCGATCGAGAGATGAACCGGCTGAGGACAACGATCTTTTCGTTCAATTGCTGGACCTCCTTCTTGGTGTTCGGATGGCGCATGTCGATGATTGCCTTTATTTTCTCAGGGTTAGCCTCGATTCCTCGCTGTAAAATGAGGAATCTGAGAAACTTCTCCGAGGTCACCCCAAAAGCGCACTTAGTCAGATTCAGCTTCATTCGATGTTGTCGTAGAGTGCGGAAGGTTTCTTCGAGATCCAGGACATGATCCAGAATCTGCGCACTTTTCACCAGCATGTCGTCCACGTATACTTCCATGTTGCGCCCGATCTGATCCTTAAAGACCTTATTGACAAGTCGTTGGTAGGTGGCACCGGCATTCTTCAGTCCGAAGGGCATTACTCGATAGCAGTAGAGGCCCTTGGGGGTCACGAAGGCAGTGTGCTCCTCGTCTTCGGGCGCCATCCGAATCTGATTGTACCCAGCAAAGGCATCCATGAAGCTGAGCAGTCGGAATCCGGACGTCGCATCCACCAGCTGGTCGTTCTTTGGAAGTGGAAAGCTATCTTTTGGACAGGCCCGATTGAGGTCGGTGTAGTCAATACAAATCCTCCACTTTTCGTTGGCTTTCTTGACCATGACAACATTGGCAAGCCAATCGGGATATGCGGCTTCTCTGATGAAGCCCGTCTCGAGCAGCTTGTCCACTTCTTCGTCGATGGCCTTCTGTCTTTCAGGAGCAAAAGACCTTTTCTTCTGCCTCACCGGCCTCATCGTCGGATCGATGTTGAGTCGGTGGGTTATTGTCTCCGAGGGGATGCCCGACATATCTGCTGCCGACCAAGCAAATATGTCGGCGTTGGCCGTCAGCAGCTCCGTCAATCGTTGCCGTTCTGGGTCGGGTAGTTGAGACCCGATCCATAGCTTCCGATCGGGGTTTTTTGCGATCGGGATCGACACAAGCTGTTCGGCCGGTGAGCCCCGTTCTTCCTCCTCCCATTGGTCTAGTTTGTCGATCGTCAGGGAGTCCCTCAACTTGTCGCTTTGAGCGGAGATCTGGAAGCATCGGCGAGCGAGCTGTTGGTCTCCGCGCATCTCCCCGACTCCGTTTCTGGTCAGAAATCAAACCAAGAGATGGTACGTTGAGACAATCGCCTTGAGGGCGTTAAGTCCGGGTCTTCCAAGTATGACGTTGTAGGCCGAAGGCACTTGGACGACCGCAAAAGTCGAATGAACCGTGCTTTGTCGTGGTTCGGTGCCGACCGTCACGGGCAGGGTAATTTCACCTTCCATCACGACGGCATCCCCGGCAAATCCTATCAAGGGCGTAGGGACCCTCTTGAGTCGGTCGGTTGATAGTCGCATCCGGGAGAAGGTTGAGTAAAATAAAACGTTTGTTGAACTTCCATTATCTACAAAAATTCTCTTTACATCATAGTTTGCTATTGTTGCCGAGACAACAACAGCGTCATCGTGGGGAGTTTGGATGCCCCGAACGTCTTCTTCTGTAAAAGTAATCACGTCGTCCGGGTGCAGCTTCTTCGTGGGCTCCCCTCCAGCAGACGTCCCCGGGCCAAGTCGTTTGGAAATCATATTGATGACCCCGACCGTCGGTTGATTAATGGTCGCTTCCTCAGTCGGTTGGGGTCGTCGGTCGGTCACTGGTCGAGTCGGCGGGTTTCTTCGAATTTACTGAGATACCCTCGATGGATGAGAGCTTCGATCTCATCCTTAAGCTGGATGCATTGCTCGGTATTGTGGCCGTGGCCCCGGTGGAATCGACAGTACTTCCGTCAGTTGAGGCCTTTTGCCTTCAGAGGCGGAGGCCGTCGCAGGTATTCTTCCCCCTCGATCTCCATCAAAATCTGCGCATGGGGAGCAGAGAGAGGAGTGTAGGAGTCGTACCTGGGGCGTGTCGGCCCTGGAGTCTGCCGTCGGGGTGACTTCTGGTTTCGTCACGGAGGCGAGGCCCGACCATCGGTCGGGGGCCTGCTAGGTTCGGCGGGGTCCCGACCCTTCCTTCATTTTTCCTTCGGACCTATGAACTCGATCGAGCATCGGTCGGAGGCTCCTTCGTCTGCGCGCATATACTTGTACGCGCGCTCCAACAATTCGGCATATGTCCGGGGGAGGGTCTTGTCCAGGGAGTAAGTGAACCGGGATGTCCTCAGCCTCCGTTTCATGGCCGAGATAGTCATGTCTTCGTTGAGGTCCCGAACCTCAAGCGTGGCCATATTGAATCGCACCACGAAGTGTCGGAGCGTCTCATTTTCTCCCTGTTTGAGGAAAAAAGGCTGTCCGACGTTCGCGACGGCTTCCGGCTGGTGCTGAAGTGAGCCACGAAAGAGTGCTCGAGCTGCCCGAAGGAGTGGATACTTCCCGATCGAAGATCGGAGTACCAGGTCCTGACGGCTTTACGGAGCGTGACGGGGAAACCGATGCAAAAGAGAGCGTTGGTTGCCCCCTGAATCATCATGAGAGCTTTGTAGCTCTCCAGGTGGTCGATTGGGTCGGTGGAGCCGTCGTAGGGCTCCACGTGCGGCATCTTGAACTGACTGGGGATCGGTTCGTCGAGGATGAGTCGGGAGAGAGGTTGGGCGGTCTGGAAGTCGACATCGTTTGAAGACTTCTGCCCGTCCACCTGCAACTGTGCAAGCCGACGGTCGATTTCCTTGAACCTGCGTTCGTAGTCGTCCGTCCGTCGGTGCTGGGAGATCCCAGGAGTAGAGTCTCCGGAAGATTCCGAGAGGGAGGCGGATAGCGTTCGCGGTCGCTTCTCCTTCCTCGCTCGTTCCAGCTGGGAGGAAGAAAGCTGTTGGGACCGATGGGCATCGCGCCGCGGCCGCCCCTCCTCCTCTCCGTGGGAGCGCTGTGGCGGGTGCTCCTGCGGAGACGACGGAGATCGACGCGGGCGTCGGCGGCTGCTCCTGGAGGGCATCGGACATGCCGCCGGTTGCCCGATCGGTGATGGCGGCAGCCGTGCCGGTTGTTGCTGGAGGCTTTTGACCGCGTCTGTCAGCACGGTCATCTGCCGTACGATTGCCGCAATCTGTGCCTCCGTGGTGACCGGGGGTGCGGAGAGCTGGGCTCCACCGTGGAGGGTGGCGGAGAGGCCTCTTCTCGACGGGAAGAGCGCCTCGCCGACCCGGTGACTCTCGATCGTTGAGCTCTTGTCTTTGTCATTAGTATCTACTCCCCCCCTACTTGGCGTGCCAATCTGTTGCGGCCAATCCCCTCGTCGCCTGATCGTCGGGAACGAGCGCCTGCAAAAGAAAGTCCGCATTGACCGGAGGCGGCTCCGGCGGGGACCCTCCAACGGTCAAGTCAGAGAGGAGACTAGGCAACAGTGAGAAGAAAGCAAAGAACCCAACGAGAGAGAGAGAGGGGCAAGCCTGTCAGTTTTTCTTCTGGCCCCCAGCACTGTAGCCTTCCCCGATATATATAGTGGAGCGTAGTATGGCGCCGTCATTAATGACGCAGACAATTGAGGAATTATCAACTCACTGTAGACTGTCAGAGTCGCCGTGAAAGTGTCACATCGCCGTGGGGCTGTCAAATCACTAGGGTTGACAATGCCCTAGGCGGGATGATGTCCTTAGGCGGCAGTGCCGCATGCTGCTGTCAGGACTGACAGCCTCTGGCAGTAGTACGGCGATCGGAGGAGTCGACCGACCTTAGGTCGGTGGCTGACTGAGTGGCATCGGGTGGAGATTCAGACCCCTCCGACGGTCAGTCGGGCACGTTGCGGGAGTCGGCCATCGGACTTCCTGGTGCAGTCGGTCGGGAGAGCGAAAAAGGTCTGCCCGACCGACATATCCTCGGTCGGGTAGGGAGCCGTCGATCGGTCGGTCACGGCACCCGATGACCGGTCGGTCGGTCGGTCGGTCGGGTATGCCCGATTATAAGTCGGCATGAACGGGGTCGGTCGGTATTCCCCAACATAGTTTATTGGATTTAGGCTGGAATGTATCATCTCTTGCTGCCTAAGCCTTTGGACCAGCATCGATTGCACACAAGGAAAAAAGTGGTGCAGAAGCACTTTGTAATGAGCCAACCTAGAATTTTTTTTTTCATACGAATTTCAGAGCAAAGGTGGGCACGTGAGGCAAAAGAGGAGGACTAGTTATGGGAGTCGGCCTCCTCTCTGATTTTGGAAAGAACAGAGGAGTTTGAGGCATGTTGGAATCTAATAGTATCTAGATTCAGTCTAGAAAATCCTTCTCCTCTTTTCTCTATGGATCTCATTCTTGAATCTTCGACTAATTGCTGACGACAACGTGTTTGATTTTCCTTTAATTAGCTGAAAAACCTTGCTATGTCACCATCGATTTTTCATTAAAACTGAGATAGTGACCTTTAACTCTTCTTCTTCTTTTTCTTTCTAACCCTAAGACCACCATTAATGGTCTAATTGGTGCTGTTGGTGTCCGAATTTTATGGTGAATAAGGCTTTCCCTTATTCCTTTCTCCTATTTTTTCGTCGAGTCGGCCACCATTGTTGGACGTGGCTGTGCTTGGATTGTCGAGGGGCTATTGCCACTACTACCGCCATCAAGCAGTCATCGTCGATTATGGTTGCTACCATAGATGTGGCTGGTGCTAGATACTTCCTTTTTCCTTATTTTTTCCTTTTTTTTCTTTTTCTCCCACACCACGTACCACCGACCATGACTCGCATTATCGAGGGCTGTTTCCATCATCATGGGTCGTTATCAGATGTCACCGCCATGGGAGGGTGGGAGGTGGCCGGTCCAAGGCCTCCTCCCTTCTCCTGTTTTGCATGAAGAGGACAGAAAATGAGAGAGGGGGAGGAAGAAAAAGAGAATGGGAGAGGGAGAAAGAAAACAAAAAAAAAAATTTCTCTTTCCTTTTCTCTTTCTTCTTTATTTATTCTCTCTCTACTTTTTTGATACCCTATAGATCAATAAAAGATCTAGCTTCTTGATGGGTTTATGTCGATATTAGAAGGCGTCTTAGACTGGATTGTGCTGTCAGAGGTCCCAAACTAGCATCGTGCAATCATTTACTCTAATTTTCTATAATTTCCACTAGAGATCTTGGACATTTACAATGGATTTAATCGTGAGGGCTGGCTTTATATGTGAGCAATTACTTAGGCAAGATGGTGTAGGGCCGATCTTCTTGCCCTCTCCAGTTTATAGACCTAGGGGTTGGTTAGTATTCGCATTACTTGGCTCTGCTATCAATAGAGGCAATGGTTCTTTAATACAATCATCTATATAATTATAAAAAAAATTATTTATAACTATACCTGTATGATTGTGTGTTTCATTTATATACCGGCTCGTGTATTATATATGTATTGATGAATTAATGGTTCATGATTAATTGATATTTAATTATAGATATCATGTTAAATAAGAAAAATCATGATTTAATATAATGAATAGTGTGTGGCTGGCATCTAGGTTAATTAGTTATATAAGAAACATAGTGTATACACTAGGTTAGCATCAAATTAGGGTGTGGCATTATTTTTGGCCTGCCACAAATTAGAGCATGATTGTGACTAATCTATTACAGAAAATCAAATTATAACTTTATTAACATGGATGGGGCATGGACAATGTTTGGATGGGTCGGCATTAAGCTGAGATGCAGCATTGTGTTTGGCTTACTATGGGCTAGAGCATGGTTATAATTAGTTCAATATCGAAAAGTCAAATCATAATTTGCATAACTATAAGTGTGAAAAAAGAGAATCATGTGGACTAGTCGACTATGTGTGAAATATGACGTATTAGTCATAAGTTAAGATGTTTTGACTTGCCATGGATTGGAGTATGGTTGTGACTAGTCCAGTGTAGAAATCAAACCAAGATGATAAATCATATCTAATTGAAGGATATCTAGATCAGCTGGCATGTATGAAATGTGGTATTGTGATATCAGCTTAGGCTGAGATGCAATTGCCAGCCTCAAGCGAAAATGAGGCGTGTGTTTGGCCTACCATAGGTTGGAGCGTGGGCGGATCTAGTGTAGTACTAGAATAATAATATTGTCTAGATCAGAACTGTGTTAATCAGTAAATGATAAGTAATCTTATTGAATTACTATTGAATAGAATTATTGATTTGTAATATTTGACGTATTTAATAAAATTTTACATGATGATATTATTCAAATATCAAATTGATGATGTATGAATTTTATTATTTTCCTATCAGTTATATATATTTATTAAAAGATAGTTCATGTTCATGCTAGTGTGAGTGTGGGGGATTCTTATTAGGCTGTAAAGTTTACGATCTTTCTTTTCTTTTTCAAAGTTCCAGAATACATAGTTTCGGATGTGTTTGACCTAGCATTTGAGTAATAGGTCTAGCATGATCTCTAGGGTTTCATTTTAGACTTTATGCGGCTGTGTTACATGGTCGAACGGATGTTTTGGATTTGTAGCATGGCAAATTTGGTGCCAAAGTCATCAGTAATTTAAGGGTGTTCTGCTTCAACAGTTGGTTCAAGCCACTATTGCACCAGCACTGTTCTTGGTAAGTATTTTGAAGTTTTTAAACAAATGTAGAATATTGTTCATGGACATCTTGGCTTCCCTATGGGCACTGGTGGATGCATATGGGTGAATGTGGGGTCAATTGACATCACAAAAAGAAATGAAAAACTATTAGATATGTATATATACTAATGAAAAAAAGTCAAAATTGACCCCACTAATTTTATGAATTGACCTCATATCTCATGTAAAATTTTGAAGTAGAGGATGAAAAAGATCACATCAAAAGAGTAAGTATGACATATACTCTTTCTCTTTAATGACTCACATATCCTACTTCTCTATTCTTCTCCCTCTCTCACATCACTTTGACTTCTCTCCTTGTCTCCTTCTCTTTCTCCTTCTTTCTCTTTCTTTATTAATTACTTTTTTATTTATTTTTTAATATCTCATCCCAATCCCATTCATGCACCTCTTATGTTTAAGAGTGCATATCCTCTATTGTAACAGCACACACCATCCATCATGCGATGGATGACCAAGTGGGGCCTCATGGGGCCGCATGTTGTATGATGCATGCCCACACATGACCGTGTATAGTCGTCCATCATGCGATGGACGGTATATACGATGCTCTTTTGTAATATTTTATTATAAAAGATATTTAAGATATTATACATTATCATTTTTTATAAATTTTATTATTTTTTTAAAAAATATTTTATTATTATTATTTTTTCTTTCTCTCCCTATGGCTCTTCTACTTCTTTTATTATATTGACCCTACCAAGCAAAATTTTTAGATCCGCCATTGCCTGTGGGCCATTTTAGGCTATTCATTTTATTTGGTTTGAGGTGCATAAAATACTTTCTTTGAAACAGGTTCATGTGTTGGAAAAGGACAGAAATGTATAATAATTGATTAGCAGTTACCGAATGAAAGACTGAAGCATGCAATTGTATGTCCTAATACATCCATAACTATAACCGTCGAGCACACAATGGTATGATGAAATAACAAAGCTAGCTGATATACTGTAGCTTATATTAGATATATATTCTCTAAATGCAATCACATAGTAGTTGAGCTAATTGAATTTTAGGAGAATATATCTTTTCTTACTCCCAACAATATTCTCGCATATAATGAATTATTTCCACTAAATAAGTAGAAGTCAATTAAATTACAAAATCTATTAAAGCATGTATACATCTTGTTCTAGAAGCTGGACGAACAACAACATGGAAGACAGAAGAAAATTCAAAACCAATATTTTGTTTAATTAACTTTATTGCATATGCGAATAGAAACTATGATCAAGATGCTAACTACATTAAGTAGATATGGGGCAAACAAGATGGCACTGCTAGTCTTTGACGTGTGCCATTGGACTGCCCATGTTTAGAGGTCACCACTTAGCCAATTCGGCTTTCCTTGAAGAACTTAAGCTGATTAGAGTGAACTCATGAGAAAAGCTCAGCTCAGCTTGGAAGCAGCTCATCAATATCTTCAAAAGCCTATATTTACTACGTTGAGTGACACCCAGAGTTCCCCCAAACACTTCAGTAGGTTTGCTCCTCCTATGAGAGAGGCCTAATGAAGTGTCTGAGGGAAATCCAGGGGACAGCCAACTACAAGGCCATGAGCTATCTCCTTAACAACATCCCACGGCTGTTAATTATATTAGTTCTCATCCAGGGACCAGAGTTCCCCCAATAACGTAGTATGGACTATGGAGCAACAACTGGCTCTCATGGCGGTGCTAAGCTAGACTACCGAAGTGGATGGCGAGAAACTCCAGGGGACACCCAACTCTTGCTTCAGGAACGCCACTTCTAAGGCCTATTTATGATGCGATATCTCTCTGTTCATTTATCTTGATAAGGGGTTCCGAAATTCTATAGGCACCGGCCACATTCGATGAACCTAGACGCTATCCCATCCTATGCATGGAAGGAAGGGGAATAAGGTATCCTTGGTGGTCACAGTGCCACCTGTGGTTATCCTTACTGGCTATGTCTCTATCTCAAGATACCATGCCAAATAAGCTTCAATGGCCTCAGCCATGAAGTCAGGAGGTGGGCTCTCTGCTCTCTTCTACTTCTACTTGTCCATCTGGCCATCCCTCAAAACCTAATTCGCTGATCGTAAAAACCAACTGTGGATCTCTGTGACACGCCAACATATAATTTGATCATAATCTTCTTTTGATCTTGGGCCGCCGGCTCTGAACATGTGATGAAAGGAATGTGTGTGCATCACTTCAAGTGGGTGAAGAACATCGAGAAGCAGACTATAAGGAGTATTCGCTCCGAGACCAGTTTTTTTGAGGGGGTTGGCATCTCTGAGAGACCGACATATGGATAAAAAGGGACATGAGAGACCCATAAACGATTCCTACCAACAGGTTGAGATAAAGGCGTGCATGTGGGATTCCCTTCCTTCCACATGCAGGAGCCGAAAATGAGGCTAGGTTCAATGTATGCAGGCTAGCTCATGCATACCAGGTGTTTCTTTGTGCCCCGTGCTAATGGATACCATTTTTGTGAGCTGATCAGAAGCTTTCGGTCGAGGGAAAATCTTATAAATAGGGACCAAGGGTGGTGCTCTCCAAAACAAGTTGGTAAAGAAGCGAGGATGTGAGCCTTGTGAGCTTCTCAAACGTTTGATGCGGGGCTTTCCTCATATATTTTTTGTGAGGATAAGGCAGGTCAGCAAGTTGGTTGTCCCCTGGAGTTCCCTCAGACACTTCATTAGGCCGTTCTCTACCATATAGGAGACCATAAACCCTACTGAAGTGTTTGGGGGAACTCCGGGTGTCACTCAACAAATTCTGAGCCTCTAACAAGAACCATTTACTGGGCCAAGTTGCTGGACGAGAAGTGCGATCAGGCAAGTTGGTTGTCCCCCGGAGTTCCCTCAGACACTTCATTAGGCCGTCTCTTCAATATAGGAGAGGATAAACCCTACTGAAGTGTTTGGGGGAACTCTGGGTGTCACTCAACAAATTCCGAGCCTCTATCGAGAACCATTTAGTGGACGAGAAGTGTAATTAATCAGGCAAGTTGGTTGTCCTCTGGAGTTCCCTCAGACACTTCATTAGGCCGTTCTCTTCAATGAAGGGGAGCACAGACCCTACTGAAGTGTTTGGGGGAACTCTAGGTGTTATCCAACAAAATTAAAGACGGTCTTTCGAGCTATCGTTTGCAGCCTTATAAGCTTCCCTTTGGTTTTCTTCAAGGTTCCTTCAACAGGCATTGGTTCATTGGAGGAAGCCAAATGGGTTGTTCTTCTGTCGTCATCATCATCATCATTGTAATCACTTATATTAGCTTTTAATGCAAGAATTAAATATATTATTTGACAGTCAACATAAAATTTCTTAGGGACAACTATTTGCCACCGGTATACAATATTTATGGGCATTTGGGTTTTACGTGCTCATGATGAGGCTTTACGAGAAGCTGCAAAGACAAAGCTGGTCATCCCCTGCGGTTACCGCAGACACCAGCCATGTAATGCTGGAAACAGTTCAACATTCACCCATTAGAACTGGGAATGGATAATAACACATTTCCACACTCCTGACTGGCTTAGACTTATTTTCACCCCTAATAATTAATCACTATAGGAAGCAAGCCTGCATTTGGCAAGCTTCAATAATATTGTAACACATCAGTGAACTCCATGCAGGAACTCTGATATCCTATACGCTGTATATGTTAAATTTCACGCGAGGTGTTTCAGTGATTCCTTTGGCGCACATTCATGACATATGAAAATTTTAGTTAGTTTTATAAGGAAATTAAGATATTTGTATAACTAAATTTCATACATACATACATACATACATGTTTGCATGTATGCATGCATGCATGCATGTATTTATGTATGCATGTGTGTACAATTTCACACTCGCAACCTTTTGAAGACAGTCAAGGGGAAACGTGGCTTTCTTTATGGTCAGTATGCTGCTCTACGCCTCCAGAAAAATGGGTTTTCAGATGTTGTGTACCATCCCAACTTTCCATCCCAGATTGTGAATCTTGGGAAGGTTTACAGACATTACATGCTGTTCAAGTTCTCCTTCTAGTAATTTTCTCAAAGAAAAAATAAAGTTTGCAGTAACAAGTGCAACGATTGGTAACCAAGTTCTGTTCCCGGTGTTCTACATGAGAGAATCTTTTCCCCTTCGGTAGTGCAAACCATAGTGCATGCCGTATTTCTTGTGTTGATAACAGTGGCTGGGTTTCGAGTTGTGGGTGGCCATCTTGAAACATTGTTTCGTTTCCAAAAGGGCATGCGTTAACTAGATCAAGGCAATTGTATTCTACGGGGATGTCTGAGGCAAGGAACATCCACTGTTCCATGTTCAATGTACAATTATAAAAGACGAGAACTAAGTGAAAACTTCATTATAGCAAAAAAGGATTGGTGTAAGAAGCTGCAAATACCCTCTTTATGTAATTTTGTATTAATGAATATATGGCCTAGTGCAATCATTGACATCACAGATTGCAACTCAACCAGGTGGATTTATGCTAATCAACTTGCATTGAACTTAGTCAATGCCATCGTGATACAGCATTGCATGATTATTTGTCCAGCAATGTTTTGCTACACATTTGAAGATCCATGCAGAAGGGAGTATTTTGATTGTCGGTTACAAGCGTATACAGAAGGGCAGGTGGACATTATCCAATAGGAAATGAAATGGGTGGACTGAAACTTTTGGCGAGTGTTATCGTTGTATTTTCCATCTTTCTACTTGTTCAGCTTGATCTAAAACCAGTATTATTTTTGAAGGACAAGATGGAGGAGCAAGGTACTCCATATTGATTATGATATTGTTATGGACCGTGGCCTCGGTCTCGGTTGACTATATGGCCAAGGTACACAAGAGTCAACAATAATCACCTTTAAGACTCAGCTCGAATTTTGGCCAAAATCAATGGCGAATCTAAAAAAATTTATCGCTAGGGCGCATTATATATAATAACAATAAAAATATATGATTCTCATAGACCCAATGTATAACAAAAGATAAATTACACCATTTTGTCGGAGGGAGTTTTTTTTTTTTCAAAAAATTCTCCATAATTTTATCTGAAAAAATCACAAAATGATAAATTCCTTCGTCAATAAGCTTTTTTATACATGATAATTAATCAATTTAAGGTAAATACAATTAGATCAATAAAAACTTACTACTTGACAAAGATATTGTATGGGATGGCGGAGAAGAGAAGAGTCGAAGATAATATGCAGCGAACCAACTGCCAAGGTAGGTCGGCCCTCACCCAGCCCCGAAACAGACTTCAGAAAAAGAAAAACCCTAGATCAAAATAAACTCATGTTTATCACTCTCTTAAATTAGTAAAAATGTAAATACAACAATTGAGCAAGGATAGGAGAAGGAGCAATTAAGTGACCCTCTGATTCTCTATCGTCTCCGGTCGTTGCCTCATTCACGTTGGCTCATCGGTCGTCGCCGTTGGAAGGGAGGAAGAGGAGCAGTGGGCAGAGAGAGTCGCAAATTAAGCAATGGGCGCCAGACGGAATCGCGGAGCAATGGGCACCCGACGACGAGCGGAGTCACGGGGAAGAAGGTCTGAAGGAGGGTTGGGGCCGACAGGGTCATGAATTCACGGAGCACGGAGCTGGGGCGGTGCTGGGGCCGGCAGAGTCACGGAGCAGTGGGCGCTGGAGGAGTCACGGAGCAATGGCCAGTGGGTGTCGGGCTGCCGGCGGAGCATGGAGAAGGAGGGTTTCGGGCTTAGGATTGGGGTTGACGGCGGTGGAGTGCGGAGCAGTGGGCGGCGGGCAGAGTTCTGGAATAGAAGGTCTGAACATGGGGCTGGGACTGATAGAGTCATGGAGCTAGGCGCCGGAGGAGTCGCGAAGTCGTGGAGGAGGGTCTCACCATTGGGGGCAGGGGCCAGTAAAAAATTTAATGAGTCGTGGAGGAGGGTCTCACCATTGGGGGCAGGGGCCAGCAAAAAATTTAATGTAATTATGGGCTTCGGGCTTGGGCCGTCATGGGCCATGGCCCCCGATGCTAGTATATTGGCTTCGCCTCGGGCCAGAACCGTCGTTCTCTCAGATTGGCTCGAGCCAACCTCCGACTATGATGTACAGTAGTTTTCGTTAACTGATCCCGTGTTTCCTTCAATTCAAGAAAGTCAAGATAAGGAAGAATATCTCCATGATTGGATCATGCCCCGAATGGAAATAACTTTCCACCAGTCTAATCTACGCACAATAATCGAAAACTGACCAGACTCCATGACGTGTACGACTCTAACTCCTCTTCTATAAATAGAGAGGCACAAAGACCCCCAAGGTAAGCTCTCGAAAGGTCTCGAAATGCTCTTTTACTATTGTTCTCCAATTTCAAGCTAACTTGAGCGTTGAAGGGTCTCCACCAAAAAATCTTTCGGTCAGAAATTTATTTTGTAGGTTCAGATAAAACTTTAATAGTCAGTCTGACTATAAAAAAAAATTATGGTCGAGCCATCATCATCTGCCTCGTGTCCTCCATCCATAAAAAAAAATGTTTCTTTTTCTCCACGCCCAAACCCCCCTTCGGCGGTTCCACCCCAACGCTTGCACTCTAGCCCCCCACCCCCACCCCGCCGGCGCCCCCACCCCCACTCCGCCCCCCCACCCCCACTCCGCCCCCTGTCCCGGCCCATTGCCCCGATGCCTGCACCCCAGCCCTGACCACTTGCACCTTGATCCCCGATGTTCGGGTCGCCCCCACCGCGGCCCCCCACCTCGATGCCTCTGCATCATCCTTGCCGTGGCCTCCCGCCCCGATGCCTCCATGCCCAAACCATCCCCCTTCGGCGGCTCCGCCCCGATGCCTGCCCCCCAGCCCCTCGCCTCCGCCCCGTTGGCACTTGCACCCCGGCCCCTCGCCCCTGCTTCACCCCCCGCCCCGACGCCTGCACCCTGACCCCCCCGACCGCCTGCACCCCGACCCCTCGACGTCCGTGCCGCCCCCGCCATGGACCCCTGCACCCTAGCTGCCCACCCTTGCCCTAGCCCCCCGCCTCGATGCCAGCACCCGACCCCCGATCGGTTGCATACTGGCCCCCATCGCAGCCCTACCCCACCGCCGTCCGCATCGTCCCTACCCCTCCCCTCCTCCGGCTCCGGCACCATCAACCCCCTCCCTCCCCCTCCTCTCCTTCCTTTTTTCCTCTCTATTTGCTTTTGCTTTGTGATTCGTGGGGTGGGGGACACGTGGCAGACAATGACGGCCCGACCATAAATTTTTCATGGTCGGACTGACTATAGAAGTTTTATCCTACAGGTCCAGCTCTGGCATCCAGGAGGGCTCCACCTCATCTCCATTCGAGGATCCTTTCACCTCATCCCCAGATAAGGATACTTCTATCTCATCTTCGGATGAAGATATTTCTACCTCATATCTAGTCAAGAGCTTTACCTCATCCCTAGACGAGGACATTTTCATCTCATCTCCGGATGAGGAAGCTTCTACCTCATCCCCAGATAAGATAAGGACAGTTCCACCTCATCCTCAGATGAGGATACTTCTATGATATCTCCAAATGAAGATATTTCCATCTCATATCTAGCCAAGGGCTCTACCTCATCCCTGGACAAGGATACCCCCACCTCATCTAGAGCTGAAGATACTTTGACCTCATCTCCAGTCGAGGATACTTTCATTTCATCTCGAACTAAAGATACTTTCACCTCATCTCCAGTCGAGGATACTTCCATCTCATCTTTAGCCGAGGACTCCTCCACCTCATCTTCTGACAAAAATCCATTCACCGCATCTTCTTCCCGAGAGACAAAATCCGACCTCATCAGCTTGGGTTTTGGCCACCGCAGATACTAAAATAATTTACAAAGTAGGGTTAGATGACTTAAGTACAGGGGATAGAAAAAAAGATGGCGGAACAATAATATGTCTCCGCCTCCATATGAGGTTTAGCAATAGAGAATTACAAGGTAGTTTTACACAAGGATCTTGCTGTCCAGTTCAAAACTGCTCACTTAGTGAACAGAATTTCTTTAGGCCATTTTCAAATTAGATTTTTTCGACTATTAACATCCAGTCCCAGGAGCAAAAGTAAGCAACAATTAGGTTTCTAGTGATTCATTCAGATGTTAAGTTGGAGGCTGATGGAGAATGCTGTAAACCTGGCTGAGCACTTTCTTCTTGGCGGTTGAGATCCAGTCTCCAAATAGAAATAATACATTCCTTCCTATCACTGTTGATGAGACTGCTTCAAATATGAAAATCCGTTGGTTTCTTTCCTTCCAAATGTTTTATTATGTGCTGTTGAGATATACCGACCGACCCTATTGCCGACTCACCAGCACCCACCATCCTCAACGCCGACTCGACTACAGGTCCCGATCCCGACTATCCATGAGAATGGGCCGACCGACTTCGCCCGACCGACTTCACCCGACCGACAGTGGGCAACACCGACAGTGACTACCGATCGTGCTCGATCGGAGCGGATCGGCCTAACGAGTCAACGTCGCCCCTGATCGCTTGAGAGCCGATCCCCCGTCACCGACTCCCTATCGGGTGGGACACCGCCGACTCACCATCGGTTTGGATAACTGACGTCCTACCTCTACAGGCCCTTCTAGACGCCGAATAAGCGGCATGGGCTGCAGTCCTATCAAGCAAACGCCGTACGAGTGCCAGGGGGCATTGCCCTATCAGAAAACCTGGGGTGCTGTCCTGCCAAGGACGCAAATTAATTTCTAGGACCTGTCAGCTCGTCAATGACTTGACAACCTCCGACGATTTGACAACCCTCCAGTTGTCTACATCACCGACGACAGGGCCATACCACCTCCTACTATAAATCGGGAAAGGCAACAGTGCTAAAGAGGTCCCTTCGAAAAACTCTCAGGCTCTCCCTCTCTCTCTCTCTCTCCCTCTCTCATTGAGCTCCTTGTTTCCTTTTCGCTATTGCCTAGTCTCCTCTCTGACTTGACCATCGGAGGGTCCCCACCGGAGCCACCTCCGATCAGTGCAGACTTTCTTTTGTGGGCGTTTATTTTCGATGACCAGGCGACGAGGGGATTGGCCGCAACAGATTGGCGCACCAGGAAAGAGGGTAATGGTATCACACGACCGACAGCATCAGAGATTATAGCCCCCATAAAATTTGAGATGACAAAGACAAGAGCTCAGCGGTCGAGGGTCACTGGATCGACGAGGCGCTCTTCCCGTCGGGAAGAGGCCTCTCCTCCACCCTCCATGGCGGAACCTAGCTTTCCGCACCCCACGGTGACCATGGAGGCACAGATCGTGGCAATCGTGCGGCAGATGACCGTGCTGACAGACGCGGTCAAAAGCCTTCAGCAGCAACCGATCCGGCTACTGCCTTCACCGGTCGAGCAATCGGTGGCACGTTCGATGCCCTCCAGGAGCAGCCGCCGACGTCCGCACCGATCTCCGTCGCCTCCTCCGGAGCACCTGCCACAGCACTCCCACCCGGGAAGAGGAGGAGGGGCGCCCGCGGCGTGACACCCGTCGGTCTCGACGGCCATCTCCTTCCCTGCTGGAACGAGCGAGGAAGGAGAAGCGGCCGCGAACACCGTCTGCTTTCCTCTCGGATTCGTCGGGAGACTCCACCCCTGGGGTCTCTCAGCACCGACGGATCGACGACTACGAACGCAGGTTCGAAAAAATTGACTGTCGGCTTGCCCAGTTGCAGATGGACGGGCAGAAGTCCTCGAACGATGTTGACTTCCAGACCATCCAACCTCTCTCCCGACTCATCCTCGACGAATCGATCTTCAGTTGGTTCAAGATGCCGCACGTGGAGCCTTACGACGGCTCCACCGACCCAATCGACCACCTGGAGAGCTACAAAGCTCTCATGACGATCCAAGGGGCAACCGACGCTCTCTTTTGCATCGGCTTCCCCGCCACGCTCCACAAAGCTGCCAGGGCCTGGTACTCCGATTTTTGATCGGAAAGTATCCACTCTTGCGGGAAGCTCGAGCACTCCTTCGTGGTCTACTTCAGCACCAGTCGGAAGCCGTCGCGAACATCGGACAGCTTTTTCTCCCTCAAACAAGGAGAAAATGAGACGCTTCGACACTTCGTGGCATGATTCAACGCGGCCACACTTGAGGTTCGGGACCTCAATGAAGACATGGCCATCTCGGCCATGAAGCGCGGGCTGAGGGCATCTCGATTCACCTACTCCTTGGACAAAACTCTCCCCCGAACGTACGCTGAATTGCTGGAGCGTGCATACAAGTACATGCGCGCGGATGAAGGAGTTTCCGACCGGCGCTTGGTCGAGCCCAAGGGCCCGAAGGAGAAGTGAAGGAAGGGTCAGGACCCCGCCTTGCCTAGCAAGCCCCCGACCGACAGTCGGGTCTCACCCCCACAACAGAACCAGAGGTCGCCCCGACGGCGGAGCCCAAGGCCGACACGCCCCAGGTATGACTCCTACACTCCTCTCTCTGCTCCTCGTGCACAGATTTTGATGGAGATCAAAGGGGAAGAGTACCTGCGACGGCCTCCACCTTTGAAGGCAAAGGGCCTCGACCGACGGAAGTACTGTCGATTCCACCGGGGCCACGGCTACAATACCGAGCAATGCATCCAACTTAAGGATGAAATTGAAGCCCTCATACGCCGGGGGTACCTTGACAAGTTTCGGAGGAATCTGTCGACCCGGCCCGTCGTCGATCAACGACCCCAGCCGACTGAAGAAGCGACGAATAACCGACCTACGGCTGGGGTCATCAATATGATTTCCAAACGACTGAGCCCGGGACGTCTGCTGGAGGGGAGCCGACGAAGAAGCCATGCCCGGACGATGTAATTATTTTTACAGAAGAAGATGTTCGGGGATCCAAACTCCCCATGATAACGCTGTTGTTGTCTCGGCAACAATAGCAAATTATGATGTAAAAAGAATCTTTGTAGATAATGAAGTTCAACAAACGTTCTGTTTTACTCGACCTTCTCCCGAATGCGACTGTCAGCCGACAGACTAAAGAGAGTCTCTACGCCCCTGATAGGCTTCGCTGGAGATGCTGTCGTGGTGGAAGGAGAAGTTACCCTACCTGTGACGGTTGGAGCCGAACCACGACAAAGCACAGTCCACTTGACTTTTACAGTTGTCCAAGTGCCTCGGCCTACAACGCCATACTTGGAAGACCCGGACTAAATGCCCTCAAGGCGATAGTTTCGACGTATCATCTCCTGGTTCGATTTTCTACCAAAAATGGAGTCGGAGAGATGCGCGGAGATCAACGCCTCGCCCGTCGATGCTTTCAGATCTCTGCTCAAAGCAACGAATCGAAGGGCCCCTAACGGTCGACAAGCTGGACCAACGGGAAGAAGAAGAGCGTGGTGAACCGACCGAACAGCTCGTTCCCATCTCAATAGTGGAAAATCCCGACCGAAAGATGTGGGTCGGGTCTCAATTACTCGACCCCGAGCGACGACATTTGGCTGAGCTACTAAAGGCCAATACGACGTATTCGCCTGGTCGGCGACGGATATGTCGGAATTCCTCCAGAGACGATGACACACCGACTCAACATCGACCCAGCGATGAGGCGGTAAGGCAGAAGAAAAAATCTTTTGCTCCAAAAGACAGAAGGTCATTGACGTGGAGGTGGATAAGCTACTCGAGGCAGGCTTCATCAGAGAGACCACCTATCCCGATTGGCTCGCCAATGTCGTAATGGTGAAAAAAGCCAACGAAAAGTGGAGGATCTGCATCGACTACACCGACTTGAATCGGGCCTGTCCAAAGGACAGCTTTCCACTTTCGAAGATCGACCAGCTGGTGGATGCGACGTTCGGTTATCGACTGCTCAGCTTCATGGATGCTTTTGTCAGGTACAACCAGATCTGAATGGTGCCCGAAGATGAGGAACACACCACCTTTGTGACCATCAAGGGCCTCTACTGCTACAGAGTAATGCCTTTTAGACTGAAGAATGCTGGCGCCACTACCAACGACTTGTCAACAAGGTCTTCAAAGATCAGATCGGGCGCAACATGAAGTGTATGTCGACGACATGCTGGTGAAGAGTGCGCAAATTTCGGATCATGTGCGGGATCTCGAAGAAACCTTCAGCACTTTACGACGACACCGGATGAAGCTGAACCCGACTAAGTACGCCTTCGGAGTGACCTCGGGAAGTTCCTGGGGTTCCTCATCTCGCAACGGAGAATCGAGGCCAACCCCGAGAAGATCAAGGCCATCATCGATATGCGATATCCGAACACCAAGAAGGAGGTGCAGCAACTCAACAGAAGGATCATCGCGCTCAGCCGATTCATTTCTCGATCGGCTGAGAGATGCATCCCGTTCTTCAAAACCCTGCGACAAGCCAAGCATTTCTCTTGGCCGGACGAGTGCCGACAAGCCTTCGAGGAACTGAAGAAATACCTGGCTTCTCCGTCACTACTTGTAAGGCCGAAGTCGAGGAGATCCTGTACCTTTACTTGGCTACCTCTCCGGAGGCGGTTAGTTCGGTACTCGTCCGATAGAACGAGAACCGAGTCCACCAACCGATATATTATATCAGCAAAGTGCTTCACGAAGCTGAGACTCGATACTCAAGACAGAGAAAATAATTTTCGCTCTGGTCATTTCAGCACAGCGGCTCCATCCGTACTTTCAGGCACATGCTATCGTGGTCCTCACCGACCAACCTCTGAGAGCAATCCTGCACCGCCCTGACACGTCGGGACGGCTGGCGAAATGGCTGTGAGACTGAACGAATTCGACATCAATACCGACCGCGGCCTGCTCTCAAAGCCCAGGTTCTGGCCGACTTTGTCGCCGAATGCCCGACGACCGACCGACCGTCGGAAAAAGAGGGGCCCGAGGAGGTCGGGACCTCCGAATGTGACCCCGATTCAATCTGGGTGTTGCACATCGACAGAGCCTCCAACGCTTGAGGGAGCAGGGCCGATTTCCTGCTCACCAACTCGGAGGGAGTGGATACCGAGCACGCCCTCCGATTCGACTTCAAGCCTCCAACAATCAGGCCGAATATGAGGCGCTCGTCGCGGGCCTGAGGTTGGCACTGGAGCTCGGGGTCGACCGACTCAAAGTCTTCTCCGACTCTCAACTGATTGTTGGGCAAATCAAAGGCGAGTTTGAAGTGCGGGATCCGACCATGGCCAAATACCACCAAAAAGTAAAAGATCTCGTGCACCCTTCAAGTCTTCGAGATCTTTCACATCCCCAGGGCGAAAAATGCTCGGGCCGACGTGCTCTCCAGGCTCGCGACATCCGACTACGGCACCTTGGGCTGGATGTTCATGGAAAGTCTTGAATGGCCGAGCATCGACAAGGTCGAAGGGGTGCTGCAATTGGCGCAGAGCCGAGCTGGATGGACCCGATCGCTCAGTACCTGACCGACGGATCCACCCCGAAGACCCTGCGGAAGCCAAACGACTCCGGTGGAGGCTTCCCAATATGTGATGATCGACGACCGACTGTATAAAAGGTCATTCTCCCTTCTTTGCTGAAGTACCTAGGGTCGACCGATGCAGACTATGCCCTCAGAGAAGTACATGAAGGAATCTGTGGTGATCACTTGGAGGGCAAGTCCTTGGCTTACAAAGTCCTGCGACAGGGCTACTACTGGCCCACTATGAAAAGGACGCGGCTGAGTTGGTTCGGAGGTGCGAACCATGCCAAAGGTATGCCAACATACAACACCGACCCGCCAGCCAACTTGCTCCGGTCGTCGCCCCGTGGCCCTTCGCCCATGGGGAATCGACATACTTGGACCCTTTCCTCTGGCATCCGAACAACGAAGTTCATCGTCGTCGCGATCGACTACTTCACTAAGTGGGTGGAAGCCGAACCCTTAGCGCAAATCACTGAGCGAAAGATGGAGGACTTCGTACAGAAGTCCATCATTTTCAGGTTCGGACTGCCAAACACCATCATTACCGACAATGGACGACAGTTCGACAACCAGGACTTCAGAGACTTCTGTGCAAGGTTTCAAATCACGCACCGACTAACCTCGATCGGGCATCCACAGTCCAACGGTGAGGTCGAGGTGACCAACCGGACCATACTGCATGGACTCAAAACCGACTGAATGAAGCCAAGGGCCTCTGGGTCGAGGAGCTGAACTCCGTCCTGTGGGCATACCGGACGACACCCCGGGTCCCGACCGGGGAATCACCTTTCAGCTTGGCCTATGGAACGGAAGCCATGATCCCCTGGAGATCGGGTTGCCATCAACCAGGGTTGAGCAGTATCGTGAGCCGGACAACTCCGAGTGTCGGAGAGCCGACTTGGACCTCTTATCCGAGCTCCGACGCGAGGCACAACTTCGTATGGCTTCCTACCGAAAAAGGTGGCCCGTACTACAACGCCAGGGTGAAGCCGAAGCTCTTTCGACCTGGAGACCTGGTCTTGAGAAAGGCAGAAGTCTCGAAACCCCTGGATCGGGGAAAGTTGTCCCGAATTGGAGGGACCCTACAAGATAGCCGACACCTATGGGCCGAGAGCTTACCGGCTAGAGACCCTAGAAGGGACGGCCATCCCACGGACTTGGAACGTCGACAATCTGAGGTTGTACTATCAATGAACTCTGTATCTCCCCATTTGGAATACGAACTCATTTTAAACTTTGGAGTCTGGAATTTCGACTCTTCGACTGTTGTTCGTGCTCACCAAGAGATGCGAGCCCTCGACGTCCCGACTCGGACTTGACATTCCACTGCGGGCCGACGGGCCGACCGCCAACGATGCATCGGAGCTTAAAGGACCGACGCATCTGCGACGACGGGAGTTACACTCCTTCTACATCTAAAACTCTCGGCCAAAATGATCGAGCAAAATGATCGGCCGACTTGCCGACCCGCTCCGTCGGGAAAGGCAAAGCGCCAACGCAACCGACATCGCGTTCGCGACTTACCGACCCGTCGCGACCATCGGAGGGTATTCGGCTTACCACCGTTTATCACACGGGCGACGCAAGTATCCGACCTAAGTCTGGGTAGTGGGAACTCAACTTACCATCGCTTTTCGACCAAATGCGTCGACGCCGTACGATGATGTATCAGACGCCATCCGACTGATCGTGTCGGACGACATTCGGGTCATCGGGGTGTGCCCGAAGGTCGGTCGACCTTCGTCCCTGCGAATGACCTTCGACTTCGCTAGCACGCCCGACTCAACGGACTCGCGCCTGGAAGACGGTCGACCCCCGACTCATGCCAGGACGACGTACGTTCGACTCTGGCCTACGATTTACGACTTAGCGACGGACGTTCGGCTCAGGCCTTAGGACGGGCGGTTAGTGGTCGGAGTTCGTCTTGCCTACCTACGGCGTGCTACCGACTATCTCGACTAACAACTTGGGATGTCGTTAAGTGTCCTAATGTGGTACGTCGGGACTGCGACTCTCCGACCCTATGACTCCACGACTCTAAGTCGCAGCACATCCTGACAGGCAAGAAAAAGAAGTTGAAAATGAAATCAAAAATTTCTTAAGTACATTCAGGTCTACAAAATTGGGCCGAAGCCCGTTACAAGTGCGCAAAGAAAAACAAAAGAAGATAAGACCCCGATCATTCTTCGGAGTCAATCTCTTCGACCGAGGAAAGCTCGGGGATGATCGGTGTATCCACCATGATCGATGCTGGATCGAAGGTCGACGCTGGATCGAAGGTCGGTGCTGGATCGGAGATCGAGCCGGTTCGGGAGTTGGGACCGTCTCTTCTTCGGCGATCTGCTCTGGGACGGTCTCTTCCGCCGCAGCGGCGTCTCCCGACGACGGGTCGGCCACCTCTTTCGTAGCTTGGTCCTCGCTCTGGGGGAATGATACCGCTGAGGTCCAGCTCCGGGTACAAGGCCTGGACTGCATCCTGACCATCTTCGTACCCCACCCGGTACGATGCGAAGCGGTTTCCAGGAGTTCCTCCCGATATCTGTCGAGCCACGGAAGTCGTCCACCGCCCGACTCAGTGACTCCTTCGCCGACCTCACCTCCGCTTCCACCCGATCGAAGGAGTCTTTCGCCGACTCCGCCTCTGCCTTCGCTATGTCGGCATCGGCTTGGGCAATCGACAAGTCCTCCTCGACCTTGGCGAGATTCTCCAGGCTATCCAGAGCTGCTCGCGTTCAGCCTCAACTCGGTGGCGATGCCATCCCGTTCGCGCCGCAGTCGGTGCGCGGTCGACCCTTGCGCTTGGCTTCCTTTCGGGCCGACTTAAGTTCGGACCCGAGATGAGAGATCTCTCTTCCAGCCTCGCCTCTCGATCGGTCGACTGCTTCAGATGTTCGACCAGCACCCCTTGTCAGCTTCGACGCCGTCGCCCTGTCCTTTCAGGCCGCCGGATGTCCCGAACCTCAGGTACCCGACCTCCAGTTCGGACATAGTGTAAATCACTGCAAACATGGACTAACCATCAGGAAGGCGAAATAATGAAGACAGTAAGAAGGAAAGGGACGAAGCAGAACTTACCCCGACCATGGTCGGATAAAACGAAGACAGCATCTCGGTCACCTGCCGAGCCTTCAGGACCTCCACGTCGGCTGAGAGGAGGATTCCCTGACATAGCCTCCTGGCCAAGTTGTGGTCGGCCAGGGCGACGCTCCTTCGGGCCTGAGCGCCAGGTGACGCGACGCGACTTCCCGACCTTGGGTCGTCAGCGGGGCCATCGGGGCTTTCCCCGATCGGCTGCCCAGGCCCGTAGATCGGGTAAGGAGGGGATGCTCGAGCTTGACTGAGCACCCCCGTCGTAGCAGCAGGCGCCGACGGATGACTTCGGGTTCCCGAACGGCGTCCGATGCCTCTCCTATCGACGAAGCCACCGACGTTCCTTCGACCGCTTCCTCCGTCGGCGCTCCTCCGTTGCGCTGTCGGAGCCGAGAGTGCAATTACTGGCTCCGACTGATCGGCCGCCGATGCGACGACGGTCGGCACTGCTGTTGAGGGTTTTTTCGGCGGTCGTGAGGGTCCGGCCCCGGAGTCGGCCTCTTCCTCGCCGCATACTGTCTGATTTCGACGTCGGTCGGCCTCATCCTCGGCGGTGTCCCTGCGATTTGACAAGAGATCAGTGTATGTTCGGGACAAAGGCGAAATGAAAAGACAACCGATGGATCGGGCGGTACCTAGATGGGGACCAGGCTCAGGCCAGCATCATAGAGGGCTTGTTCGGTAACAAGCTCCCTCTGCTTCGGGACCGACATATCCTTGAGTCGGTGGAAGTCCTCCCGGTCGTCCGCCTCCACTCGGCTGTTCTCGTTTGCCTCGGTTCGAGGCACGCCCCAGTGAGAAGGGAAGCCCAGGGAGAAGAAGAGGAAACGAAAAAAAACTGTTCTTCCACCCTGAATGGACGATGGAAGGCCAGTGATGAAGAAAGACCCTTCGGGGGTTGAAGAGCCACCACCCTCGGGCCTTAGGGTGGGGTCGGAGGACAAAAAATGTCCGGAAGAGAGAGATCCGAGGGTTGGTCGGCAAGAGCTGACACAACAGGGCGAAGCTGATTATTAGCCGAACTGAGTTCGGGCCAGTTGCGCCGGACAAAGTCCGTAATAATCTAGCAGATTCCGAACGAACTCCGGAATCGAAAGCCGAAGACCAGCCCGAGGTCCTCGACGTACAAAGCCACCTGGCCCACGGGCGGGTTGTTAACCCGACCCCCGGCCCCAGGGCGGAGAGTCGGAACTGCTCCGGGATACGATACTGATCCCGAAGCCGATCGACATTCGGCCCCGAAAGCGAGGAAACCTCAACTTTCGGGGTCGACCGAAGATCATCGGTCGGGTTCCCCGACCGAGCCTCCTGAGGAGAGGTCCTGGCCATGACACCGGAACCAAAAGAAGGGAAAATCGGAGAAGAAGAGAAAGAAAGAAAAGATTTCAAAGAAGCAAAAGCAAAGCAAAAGGGGGCACGAACCCCTGATGAACCTTTGCGAGAACGGGGATGGGGGCAGCTGCCGGCGACGACGGAGAGACCGTTTGGGCAGAGTCTCCGCAGCAAGACCATGAGAAATGAAGCTTTGAGTACGAGTGGCCCCATATATATAGGGTTGTCCGACGGTCGGGATGTGGGCGCCAACCGAGACCTCTCGGATGTTCGACACGTGGCAGCACCCGGGCCCTCTTCCGGCCCGACGGTTCGGCGACCCATCCCAGATCGGGCCACATCGCCTTCATTAATGCGGATGACGCCGGCCCAACGACCTCCCGACGCGTGGCAGAAGGGCCGCACCCAGAATTAAATTGCCTGCGGTGATTCGCATCCCCGATGGGATGCCTGACGGCGGCCCGCGCTCCCAAAGCCGGCGTCGGATGGCGGTTTGCGTTCCCCAGAAGGCCGAACACCCGATCGTCTGACAACGGATCGTCCGACACCCGATCGTCTGACATCGGATCGTCCGACACTCGATCATCTGACACCTGATCACCTGACACCAGATTGTCTGACGTCGAGTCATCGAATGACGGGACACCTGACATCGATTTGTCCGGATCGTCCGCTGGTGAGATCAGCAAATTTAAGGCAGGACGCAATAAAGAATCCACTCCTTTCGCCCAACGCCCCACCCGCGTGGAGACGCGAGCCAATGTGAATCAGGCTTGGAGTGGGGGGGCAACTGTTGGGATATATCGACCGACCCTATTGCCGACTCACCAGCGCCCACTGTCCTCAATGCCGACTCGACTACGGGTCCCGATCCCGACTATCCATGAGAATGGGCCGACCGACTTCGCCCGACGACTTTGCCTGACCGACTTCGCCCGACCGACGGTGGGCAACACCGACAGTGACTACCGATCGTGCCGACCGGAGTGGATCGGCCTAACAAGTCAACGTCGCCCCTGATCGCCTGAGAGCCGATCCCCCGTCACCGACTCCCTATCGGGTGGGCACCGCCGACTCACCATCGGTTTGGATAACTGACGTCCTACCTCTACAGGCCCTTCTAGATGCCGAATAAGCAGCATGGGCTGCAGTCCTATCAAGCAAATGCCGTACGAGCGCCAGGGGGCATTGCCCTACCAGAAAACCTGGGGCGCTGTCCTGCCAAGGATGCAAATTAATTCCTAAGACCTGTCAGCTCATCAACGACATGACAACCTCCGGTGATTTGACAACCCTCCAGTTGTCTACATCACCGACGGCGGGGCCATACCACCTCCTACTATAAATCGGGAAGGCAACAGTGCTCAAGAGGTTCCTTCAAAAACTCTCAAGCTCTTCCCTCTCTCTCTCTCCCTCTCTCGTTGAGTCCTTGTTTCTTTTTCGCTATTGCCTAGTCTCCTCTCTGACTTGACCGTCGGAGGGTCCCGCCGGAGCCGCCTCCGGTCAGTGCGGACTTTCTTTTGCAGGCGCTTGTTCCCGGCGACCAGGCGACGAGGAGATTGGCCGTAACATGTGCATAGATGGTGGCTGCATTGTTGCGGGCTGTTCTGAGAGAAACAATAGCCTCTTTCTGGGTAAGCATTCCGGCTATCTACATGAATTTAGTAGTACTTATTATTTCACAGCTTCATGGACAGAAGACGCCCCAGAGAAACAGAGAGCCAAGCTGGTGATATCTGCCTCCATGGGATAATCTTTCCTACTCAGGAATAGACAAACTAGCAACAACTGAACCTCACATATCTTTTCCACTCTTCTAAAAGTTCCATTGAGTGGAAATTAACCCTCAAATTCCATATGCTGAGCCCAAACATCATCTCTTTCCCTCCTGCGGTCACCAGGCACAATGAATGCCTCAATCACAAATTATGCGGTCTGCTTGGCTCCTAATGTGGATAGTTTCTCAAAGGATCCCCAGATAACCTATGAACACAGGAATCCACCTGTGGCAAGTTCTGACAATTCATATGCTTGGGCTTCTTTTCCTGGGAGATGGAATAAAAAATATCGAACTCTTTAAACACCATGTGTTGGATGGATGTCTGGTCAGGACACCACCTCCTAGGACCTTTTCAGTACCACGCGATGTAGCAGGAAAAAAGAAGAAACAAAACAAAACAATCAAAATACGTGGATCAGCCACAAAAGGATTCGTCTCCACGAGACATGCAAACTTCACTATGAAAAAAAAATTTACAAGAGGAGACATCACCCTCAACCCTTGTACACCCAATTCTCTATCACAGGAAGTTCTTCCTCACAAAAATTCTTTCTTGGAAGATCCCCCTGAAGTAACTGGCATCCGCTGTCCAGGAGCCTCCTGCTCCTCTCTCAGCGACCTCGTGCCTCTCTCTTCTTCTCTCGGGTTGGTTTCCGCACGAATACAGACCTCATGGATTTTCATGAGATAAAACTAAGCCGCTACACACTCAGGCCACTTGTTCCCGTTCCCAACCCTTTATAGGCCTTAAACAAGAGTTAGATTAGGATTAAAAATCCTAATTTGGCTCAAATAGACCTTAAATAACCTTCTCCAGCTGTCGGATCGAAAGCAGGATCAACCCATGCCGTTTGATAGCGATCGATCCACAGAATAGTGCCGTGGACCGCATGAAATGCGTGGGAAACGCCCATGCGGTCCACAGGTCCAGTCATGGACCAGGAGGTCCATGGTGGACCGGGATAAAGGGCCAGGCACGGTGCCTGGGCCTGGGCCGGCCCGCACGCACGGGCCTGGGCCGCACCAGCACCGAGCGCCTGGGCCAGGGCTGGGCCCCGCGTATGCGTGGGTTGGGCCGCGTGCCCGCCTGAGCCGGGCACCCGGTTGGGCCGCACGCCCGCCTGGGCAGCGCACCTGGGCCACGCGTCCCATGCGTTGGCCCCGCCTGGGCCGCGCTCCACCGCCGCCGCCGTGCTGACGTCGCTCCACCACTTCGAATCTCGTGCTGACTTCAAAAGCTCGTATCTCTTCCGTCCGAGCTCCATTTGGGTTGATCTTAGTCTCATTGGACTCCATTTTTCACCGCGAACCTCGTCATGGGCTCAATGTGGGCTGAATCTTAAGGTGTCAAATCCTAACAATTTCTACCTCGACTCGATATTCGGCCTCCTCCAAACTCTGAGAGCAATTCTGGATCTCCTCGCCCCCATACCTTGGGGCAATCGCTTGCTGATCATGGTGGGCAAACATGGGAGTCGAGCCAGGCTACTCGATCCCATCTCCATCGTATGCTGTGCTCCTCCTGACCTAAGACCTGCTCGGGGCATCGTCCTGTGGCAATAGAAATCTCACCTTGCGACGTCGCCTCTCGTCCTCCCGAGTTTTCTGTCTCGTGTCTGATTCGCCTCTTGGAGCTCCACCTCGATCTGGACTCCACCTAGCTCTCGAAGCTCCACCTTGCACTGAGCTTCCTGCTAGATAATAATATCCTCTGCTCATTTTTTTCTCCTCAAGCACAATCCTATCGCCGCGTAGCACCCTCAAGATTCCTCCACCAACTACCATCTTGTAGCCTCTCAAATCCAGTCTGCTAAGTGAGATAAGATTCCGTCTGAAATTGGGGATGTATCGGACCTCTCCCAATTTTCTCACTGCACCGTCATGTGTTCTCTAGTTGACCGTCCCAATGCCTCTGATCGCACAGCTCGATCCATCCAACAGATATACAGTGCCCTTACTATTCTCCAGAAAGTCAAACTGCTCATCTCTACAACATACATGATAGGGACATGCAGAATCTAATATCCACTGCTGGGAAGAAGTAGATATCACATCAGATATCTCCAAGATATCTCCATCTGAATCGCTGTCGGCCGTCGCTACAGCAGTCATCATCCGATTTTTGAGTTGAGGGCAAACTCTGACTAGATGCCCCAACTCCTCACACCGATAACACCTGATTTTGCTCAAATCCCTCCTAGACTTGGACCGTCCTCATTGCGATCTCCTGTCGCTCCGTCTATCGCCTCCTGCTTCTCCAGAAGCCATCAAAGCTGAGCTACTATCACCTGAGCTCGAAGCCGGGTTCTCCTTCCTGAGAACCTCGTTCTGAAGTATCTCCGTGGTGACTTCATCCATTTTGATGGTGCTCTTTCCCACTAGAAGAGCAGTCACCAAGGACTCGTACGAAGGAAAAATGACGCTAGCAAAATCAGCACCCTGATCTTCTTCTCAACATTTTCGCCAACGCTGAACATGTGATGAAAGGAATGTGTGTGCATCACTTCAAGTGGGTGAAAAACATCGAGCAGCAGACTATAAGGAGTATTCGCTCCGAGAACCAGTTCTTTTGAGGGGGTTGGCATCTCTGAGAGACCGACATATGGATAAAAGGGGACATGAGAGACCCATAAACGATTCCTACCAACAGGTTGAGATAAAGGCGTGCATGTGGGATTCCCTTCCTTCCACATGCAGGAGCCGAAAATGAGGCTAGGTTCAATGTATGCAGGCTAGCTCATGCATACCAGGTGTTTCTTTGTGCCCCGTGCTAATGGATACCATTTTTGTGAGCTGATCAGAAGCTTTCAGTCGAGGGAAAATCTTATAAATAGGGACCAAGGGTGGTGCTCTCCAAAACAAGTTGGTAAAGAAGCGAGGATGTGAGCCTTGTGAGCTTCTCAAACGTTTGATGCGGGGCTTTTCTCATATATTTTTTTGTGAGGATAAGGGAGGTCAGCAAGTTGGTTGTCCCCTGGAGTTCCCTCAGACACTTCATTAGGCCGTTCTCTACAATATAGGAGACCATAAACCCTACTGAAGTGTTTGGGGGAACTCCGGGTGTCACTCAACAAATTCTGAGCCTCTAATCAGAACCATTTACTGGGCCAAGTTGCTGGACGAGAAGTGCGATCAGGCAAGTTGGTTGTCCCCCGGAGTTCCCTCAGACGCTTCATTAGGCCGTCTCTTCAATATAGGAGAGGATAAACCCTACTGAAGTGTTTGGGGGAACTCTGGGTGTCACTCAACAAATTCCGAGCCTCTATCGAGAACCATTTAGTGGACGAGAAGTGTAATTAATCAGGCAAGTTGGTTGTCCTCTGGAGTTCCCTCAGACACTTCATTAGGCCGTTCTCTTCAATGAAGGGGAGCACAGACCCTACTGAAGTGTTTGGGGGAACTCTAGGTGTTATCCAACAAAATTAAAGACGGTCTTTCGAGCTATCGTTTGCAGCCTTATAAGCTTCCCTTTGGTTTTCTTGAAGGTTCCTTCAACAGGCATTGCTTCATTGGAGAAAGCCAAATGGGTTGTTCTTCTGTCGTCATCATCATTGTAATCACTTATATTAGCTTTTAGTGCAAGAATTAAATATATTATTTGATAGTCAACATAAAATTTCTTAGGGATAACTATTTGCCACCTGGTATACAATATTTATGGGCATTTGGGTTTTACATGCTCATGATGAGGCTTTACAAGAAGCTGTAAAGACAAAGCTAGTCATCCCCTGCAGTTACCGCAAACACCAGCCTTGTAATTCTGGAGACAGTTCAACATTCACCCATTAGGACTGGGAATGGATAGTAACACATTTCCACACTCCTGACTGGCTTAGACTTATTTTCACCCATAATAGTCACTATAGGGAGCAAGCCTGCATTTGGCAAGCTTCAATATGAATATTGTAACACATCAGTGAACTCCATGCAGGGAATTCTGATATCCTATACGCTGTATATGTTAAATTTCACGCGAGGTGATTCAGTGATTCCTTTGGAGCACATTCATGACATATGCAAATTTTAGTTAGTTTTATAAGGAAAATTACGATATTTGTATAACTAAATTTCGTACATACATACATACATGTTTGCATGTATGTATGTATGCATGTGTGTTCAATTTTACACTCGCGACCTTTTGAAGGCAGTCAAGGGGAAAGGTGGCTTTCTTTATGGTCAGTATGCTGCTCTACGCCTCCAGAAAAAAGGGTTTTCAGATGTTGTGAACCATCCCAACTTTCCATACCAGATTGTGAATCTTGGGATGGTTTACAGACATTACATGCCGCTCAAGTTCTCCTTCTACTAATTTTCTCAAAGAAAAAATAAAGGTTGCAGTAACAAGTGCAACGATTGGTAACCAAGTTCTGTTCCCGGTGTTCTACATGAGAGAATCTTTTCCCCTTCGGTAGTGCAAACCATAGTGCATGCCGTATTTCTTGTGTTGATAACAGTGGCTGGGTTTCGAGTTGTGGGTGGCCATCTTGAAACATTGTTTCGTTTCCAAAAGGGCATGCGTTAACTAGATCAAGGCAATTGTATTCTACGGGGATGTCTGAGGCAAGGAACATCCACTGTTCCATGTTCAATGTACAATTATAAAAGACGAGAACTAAGTGAAAACTTCATTATAGCAAAAAAGGATTGGTGTAAGAAGCTGCAAATACCCTCTTTATGTAATTTTGTATTAATGAATATATGGCCTAGTGCAATCATTGACATCACAGATTGCAACTCAACCAGGTGGATTTATGCTAATCAACTTGCATTGAACTTAGTCAATGCCATCGTGATACAGCATTGCATGATTATTTGTCCAGCAATGTTTTGCTACACATTTGAAGATCCATGCAGAAGGGAGTATTTTGATTGTCGGTTACAAGCGTATACAGAAGGGCAGGTGGACATTATCCAATAGGAAATGAAATGGGTGGACTGAAACTTTTGGCGAGTGTTATCGTTGTATTTTCCATCTTTCTACTTGTTCAGCTTGATCTAAAACCAGTATTATTTTTGAAGGACAAGATGGAGGAGCAAGGTACTCCATATTGATTATGATATTGTTATGGACCGTGGCCTCGGTCTCGGTTGACTATATGGCCAAGGTACACAAGAGTCAACAATAATCACCTTTAAGACTCAGCTCGAATTTTGGCCAAAATTAATGACGAATCTAAAAAAATTTATCGCTAGGGCGCATTATATATAATAACAATAAAAATATATGATTCTCATAGACCCAATGTATAACAAAAGATAAATTACACCATTTTGTCGGAGGGAGTTTTTTTTTTTTTCAAAAAATTCTCCATAATTTTATCTGAAAAAATCACAAAATGATAAATTCCTTCGTCAATAAGCTTTTTTATACATGATAATTAATCAATTTAAGGTAAATACAATTAGATCAATAAAAACTTACTACTTGACAAAGATATTGTATGGGATGGCCGGAGAAGAGAAGAGTCGAAGATAATATGCAGCGAACCAACTGCCAAGGTAGGTCGGCCCTCACCCAGCCCCGAAACAGACTTCAGAAAAAGAAAAACCCTAGATCAAAATAAACTCATGTTTATCACTCTCTTAAATTAGTAAAAATGTAAATACAACAATTGAGCAAGGATAGGAGAAGGAGCAATTAAGTGACCCTCTGATTCTCTATCGTCTCCGGTCGTTGCCTCATTCACGTTGGCTCATCGGTCGTCGCCGTTGGAAGGGAGGAAGAGGAGCAGTGGGCAGAGAGAGTCGCAAATTAAGCAATGGGCGCCAGACGGAATCGCCGAGCAATGGGCACCCGACGACGAGCGGAGTCACGGGGAAGAAGGTCTGAAGGAGGGTTGGGGCCGACAGGGTCATGAAGTCACGGAGCACGGAGCTGGGGCGGTGCTGGGGCCGGCAGAGTCACGGAGCAGTGGGCGCTGGAGGAGTCACGGAGCAATGGCCAGTGGGTGTCGGGCTGCCGGCGGAGCATGGAGAAGGAGGGTTTCGGGCTTAGGATTGGGGTTGACGGCGGTGGAGTGCGGAGCAGTGGGCGGCGGGCAGAGTTCTGGAATAGAAGGTCTGAACATGGGGCTGGGACTGATAGAGTCATGGAGCTAGGCGCCGGAGGAGTCGCGAAGTCGTGGAGGAGGGTCTCACCATTGGGGGCAGGGGCCAGTAAAAAATTTAATGAGTCGTGGAGGAGGGTCTCACCATTGGGGGCAGGGGCCAGCAAAAAATTTAATGTAATTATGGGCTTCGGGCTTGGGCCGTCATGGGCCATGGCCCCCGATGCTAGTATATTGGCTTCGCCTCGGGCCAGAACCGTCGTTCTCTCAGATTGGCTCGAGCCAACCTCCGACTATGATGTACAGTAGTTTTCGTTAACTGATCCCGTGTTTCCTTCAATTCAAGAAAGTCAAGATAAGGAAGAATATCTCCATGATTGGATCATGCCCCGAATGGAAATAACTTTCCACCAGTCTAATCTACGCACAATAATCGAAAACTGACCAGACTCCATGACGTGTACGACTCTAACTCCTCTTCTATAAATAGAGAGGCACAAAGACCCCCAAGGTAAGCTCTCGAAAGGTCTCGAAATGCTCTTTTACTATTGTTCTCCAATTTCAAGCTAACTTGAGCGTTGAAGGGTCTCCACCAAAAAATCTTTCGGTCAGAAATTTATTTTGTAGGTTCAGATAAAACTTTAATAGTCAGTCTGACTATAAAAAAAAATTATGGTCGAGCCATCATCATCTGCCTCGTGTCCTCCATCCATAAAAAAAAATGTTTCTTTTTCTCCACGCCCAAACCCCCCTTCGGCGGTTCCACCCCAACGCTTGCACTCTAGCCCCCCACCCCCACCCCGCCGGCGCCCCCACCCCCACTCCGCCCCCCACCCCCACTCCGCCCCCTGTCCCGGCCCATTGCCCCGATGCCTGCACCCCAGCCCTGACCACTTGCACCTTGATCCCCGATGTTCGGGTCGCCCCCACCGCGGCCCCCCACCTCGATGCCTCTGCATCATCCTTGCCGTGGCCTCCCGCCCCGATGCCTCCATGCCCAAACCATCCCCCTTCGGCGGCTCCGCCCCGATGCCTGCCCCCCAGCCCCTCGCCTCCGCCCCGTTGGCACTTGCACCCCGGCCCCTCGCCCCTGCTTCACCCCCCCGCCCCGACGCCTGCACCCTGACCCCCCCGACCGCCTGCACCCCGACCCCTCGACGTCCGTGCCGCCCCCGCCATGGACCCCTGCACCCTAGCTGCCCACCCTTGCCCTAGCCCCCCGCCTCGATGCCAGCACCCCGACCCCCGATCGGTTGCATACTGGCCCCCATCGCAGCCCTACCCCACCGCCGTCCGCATCGTCCCTACCCCTCCCCTCCTCCGGCTCCGGCACCATCAACCCCCTCCCTCCCCCTCCTCTCCTTCCTTTTTTCCTCTCTATTTGCTTTTGCTTTGTGATTCGTGGGGTGGGGGACACGTGGCAGACAATGACGGCCCGACCATAAATTTTTCATGGTCGGACTGACTATAGAAGTTTTATCCTACAGGTCCAGCTCTGGCATCCAGGAGGGCTCCACCTCATCTCCATTCGAGGATCCTTTCACCTCATCCCCAGATAAGGATACTTCTATCTCATCTTCGGATGAAGATATTTCTACCTCATATCTAGTCAAGAGCTTTACCTCATCCCTAGACGAGGACATTTTCATCTCATCTCCGGATGAGGAAGCTTCTACCTCATCCCCAGATAAGATAAGGACAGTTCCACCTCATCCTCAGATGAGGATACTTCTATGATATCTCCAAATGAAGATATTTCCATCTCATATCTAGCCAAGGGCTCTACCTCATCCCTGGACAAGGATACCCCCACCTCATCTAGAGCTGAAGATACTTTGACCTCATCTCCAGTCGAGGATACTTTCATTTCATCTCGAACTAAAGATACTTTCACCTCATCTCCAGTCGAGGATACTTCCATCTCATCTTTAGCCGAGGACTCCTCCACCTCATCTTCTGACAAAAATCCATTCACCGCATCTTCTTCCCGAGAGACAAAATCCGACCTCATCAGCTTGGGTTTTGGCCACCGCAGATACTAAAATAATTTACAAAGTAGGGTTAGATGACTTAAGTACAGGGGATAGAAAAAAAGATGGCGGAACAATAATATGTCTCCGCCTCCATATGAGGTTTAGCAATAGAGAATTACAAGGTAGTTTTACACAAGGATCTTGCTGTCCAGTTCAAAACTGCTCACTTAGTGAACAGAATTTCTTTAGGCCATTTTCAAATTAGATTTTTTCGACTATTAACATCCAGTCCCAGGAGCAAAAGTAAGCAACAATTAGGTTTCTAGTGATTCATTCAGATGTTAAGTTGGAGGCTGATGGAGAATGCTGTAAACCTGGCTGAGCACTTTCTTCTTGGCGGTTGAGATCCAGTCTCCAAATAGAAATAATACATTCCTTCCTATCACTGTTGATGAGACTGCTTCAAATATGAAAATCCGTTGGTTTCTTTCCTTCCAAATGTTTTATTATGTGCTGTTGAGATATACCGACCGACCCTATTGCCGACTCACCAGCACCCACCATCCTCAACGCCGACTCGACTACAGGTCCCGATCCCGACTATCCATGAGAATGGGCCGACCGACTTCGCCCGACCGACTTCACCCGACCGACAGTGGGCAACACCGACAGTGACTACCGATCGTGCTCGATCGGAGCGGATCGGCCTAACGAGTCAACGTCGCCCCTGATCGCTTGAGAGCCGATCCCCCGTCACCGACTCCCTATCGGGTGGGACACCGCCGACTCACCATCGGTTTGGATAACTGACGTCCTACCTCTACAGGCCCTTCTAGACGCCGAATAAGCGGCATGGGCTGCAGTCCTATCAAGCAAACGCCGTACGAGTGCCAGGGGGCATTGCCCTATCAGAAAACCTGGGGTGCTGTCCTGCCAAGGACGCAAATTAATTTCTAGGACCTGTCAGCTCGTCAATGACTTGACAACCTCCGACGATTTGACAACCCTCCAGTTGTCTACATCACCGACGACAGGGCCATACCACCTCCTACTATAAATCGGGAAAGGCAACAGTGCTAAAGAGGTCCCTTCGAAAAACTCTCAGGCTCTCCCTCTCTCTCTCTCTCTCCCTCTCTCATTGAGCTCCTTGTTTCCTTTTCGCTATTGCCTAGTCTCCTCTCTGACTTGACCATCGGAGGGTCCCCACCGGAGCCACCTCCGATCAGTGCAGACTTTCTTTTGTGGGCGTTTATTTTCGATGACCAGGCGACGAGGGGATTGGCCGCAACAGATTGGCGCACCAGGAAAGAGGGTAATGGTATCACACGACCGACAGCATCAGAGATTATAGCCCCCATAAAATTTGAGATGACAAAGACAAGAGCTCAGCGGTCGAGGGTCACTGGATCGACGAGGCGCTCTTCCCGTCGGGAAGAGGCCTCTCCTCCACCCTCCATGGCGGAACCTAGCTTTCCGCACCCCACGGTGACCATGGAGGCACAGATCGTGGCAATCGTGCGGCAGATGACCGTGCTGACAGACGCGGTCAAAAGCCTTCAGCAGCAACCGATCCGGCTACTGCCTTCACCGGTCGAGCAATCGGTGGCACGTTCGATGCCCTCCAGGAGCAGCCGCCGACGTCCGCACCGATCTCCGTCGCCTCCTCCGGAGCACCTGCCACAGCACTCCCACCCGGGAAGAGGAGGAGGGGCGCCCGCGGCGTGACACCCGTCGGTCTCGACGGCCATCTCCTTCCCTGCTGGAACGAGCGAGGAAGGAGAAGCGGCCGCGAACACCGTCTGCTTTCCTCTCGGATTCGTCGGGAGACTCCACCCCTGGGGTCTCTCAGCACCGACGGATCGACGACTACGAACGCAGGTTCGAAAAAATTGACTGTCGGCTTGCCCAGTTGCAGATGGACGGGCAGAAGTCCTCGAACGATGTTGACTTCCAGACCATCCAACCTCTCTCCCGACTCATCCTCGACGAATCGATCTTCAGTTGGTTCAAGATGCCGCACGTGGAGCCTTACGACGGCTCCACCGACCCAATCGACCACCTGGAGAGCTACAAAGCTCTCATGACGATCCAAGGGGCAACCGACGCTCTCTTTTGCATCGGCTTCCCCGCCACGCTCCACAAAGCTGCCAGGGCCTGGTACTCCGATTTTTGATCGGAAAGTATCCACTCTTGCGGGAAGCTCGAGCACTCCTTCGTGGTCTACTTCAGCACCAGTCGGAAGCCGTCGCGAACATCGGACAGCTTTTTCTCCCTCAAACAAGGAGAAAATGAGACGCTTCGACACTTCGTGGCATGATTCAACGCGGCCACACTTGAAGTTCGGGACCTCAATGAAGACATGGCCATCTCGGCCATGAAGCGCGGGCTGAGGGCATCTCGATTCACCTACTCCTTGGACAAAACTCTCCCCCGAACGTACGCTGAATTGCTGGAGCGTGCATACAAGTACATGCGCGCGGATGAAGGAGTTTCCGACCGGCGCTTGGTCGAGCCCAAGGGCCCGAAGGAGAAGTGAAGGAAGGGTCAGGACCCCGCCTTGCCTAGCAAGCCCCCGACCGACAGTCGGGTCTCACCCCCACAACAGAACCAGAGGTCGCCCCGACGGCGGAGCCCAAGGCCGACACGCCCCAGGTATGACTCCTACACTCCTCTCTCTGCTCCTCGTGCACAGATTTTGATGGAGATCAAAGGGGAAGAGTACCTGCGACGGCCTCCACCTTTGAAGGCAAAGGGCCTCGACCGACGGAAGTACTGTCGATTCCACCGGGGCCACGGCTACAATACCGAGCAATGCATCCAACTTAAGGATGAAATTGAAGCCCTCATACGCCGGGGGTACCTTGACAAGTTTCGGAGGAATCTGTCGACCCGGCCCGTCGTCGATCAACGACCCCAGCCGACTGAAGAAGCGACGAATAACCGACCTACGGCTGGGGTCATCAATATGATTTCCAAACGACTGAGCCCGGGGACGTCTGCTGGAGGGGAGCCGACGAAGAAGCCATGCCCGGACGATGTAATTATTTTTACAGAAGAAGATGTTCGGGGTATCCAAACTCCCCATGATAACGCTGTTGTTGTCTCGGCAACAATAGCAAATTATGATGTAAAAAGAATCTTTGTAGATAATGAAAGTTCAACAAACGTTCTGTTTTACTCGACCTTCTCCCGAATGCGACTGTCAGCCGACAGACTAAAGAGAGTCTCTACGCCCCTGATAGGCTTCGCTGGAGATGCTGTCGTGGTGGAAGGAGAAGTTACCCTACCTGTGACGGTTGGAGCCGAACCACGACAAAGCACAGTCCACTTGACTTTTACAGTTGTCCAAGTGCTCTCGGCCTACAACGCCATACTTGGAAGACCCGGACTAAATGCCCTCAAGGCGATAGTTTCGACGTATCATCTCCTGGTTCGATTTTCTACCAAAAATGGAGTCGGAGAGATGCGCGGAGATCAACGCCTCGCCCGTCGATGCTTTCAGATCTCTACTCAAAGCAACGAATCGAAGGGCCCCCTAACGGTCGACAAGCTGGACCAACGGGAAGAAGAAGAGCGTGGTGAACCGACCGAACAGCTCGTTCCCATCTCAATAGTGGAAAATCCCGACCGAAAGATGTGGGTCGGGTCTCAATTACTCGACCCCGAGCGACGACATTTGGCTGAGCTACTAAAGGCCAATATCGACGTATTCGCCTGGTCGGCGACGGATATGTCGGGAATTCCTCCAGAGACGATGACACACCGACTCAACATCGACCCAGCGATGAGGCCGGTAAGGCAGAAGAAAAAATCTTTTGCTCCAAAAAGACAGAAGGTCATTGACGTGGAGGTGGATAAGCTACTCGAGGCAGGCTTCATCAGAGAGACCACCTATCCCGATTGGCTCGCCAATGTCGTAATGGTGAAAAAAGCCAACGAAAAGTGGAGGATCTGCATCGACTACACCGACTTGAATCGGGCCTGTCCAAAGGACAGCTTTCCACTTTCGAAGATCGACCAGCTGGTGGATGCGACGTTCGGTTATCGACTGCTCAGCTTCATGGATGCTTTTGTCAGGTACAACCAGATCTGAATGGTGCCCGAAGATGAGGAACACACCACCTTTGTGACCATCAAGGGCCTCTACTGCTACAGAGTAATGCCTTTTAGACTGAAGAATGCTGGCGCCACCTACCAACGACTTGTCAACAAGGTCTTCAAAGATCAGATCGGGCGCAACATGAAAGTGTATGTCGACGACATGCTGGTGAAGAGTGCGCAAATTTCGGATCATGTGCGGGATCTCGAAGAAACCTTCAGCACTTTACGACGACACCGGATGAAGCTGAACCCGACTAAGTACGCCTTCGGAGTGACCTCGGGGAAGTTCCTGGGGTTCCTCATCTCGCAACGGAGAATCGAGGCCAACCCCGAGAAGATCAAGGCCATCATCGATATGCGATATCCGAACACCAAGAAGGAGGTGCAGCAACTCAACAGAAGGATCATCGCGCTCAGCCGATTCATTTCTCGATCGGCTGAGAGATGCATCCCGTTCTTCAAAACCCTGCGACAAGCCAAGCATTTCTCTTGGCCGGACGAGTGCCGACAAGCCTTCGAGGAACTGAAGAAATACCTGGCTTCTCCGTCACTACTTGTAAGGCCGAAAGTCGAGGAGATCCTGTACCTTTACTTGGCTACCTCTCCGGAGGCGGTTAGTTCGGTACTCGTCCGATAGAACGAGAACCGAGTCCACCAACCGATATATTATATCAGCAAAGTGCTTCACGAAGCTGAGACTCGATACTCAAAGACAGAGAAAATAATTTTCGCTCTGGTCATTTCAGCACAGCGGCTCCATCCGTACTTTCAGGCACATGCTATCGTGGTCCTCACCGACCAACCTCTGAGAGCAATCCTGCACCGCCCTGACACGTCGGGACGGCTGGCGAAATGGGCTGTGAGACTGAACGAATTCGACATTCAATACCGACCGCGGCCTGCTCTCAAAGCCCAGGTTCTGGCCGACTTTGTCGCCGAATGCCCGACGACCGACCGACCGTCGGAAAAAGAGGGGCCCGAGGAGGTCGGGACCTCCGAATGTGACCCCGATTCAATCTGGGTGTTGCACATCGACAGAGCCTCCAACGCTTGAGGGAGCAGGGCCGATTTTCTGCTTACCAACTCGGAGGGAGTGGATACCGAGCACGCCCTCCGATTCGACTTCAAAGCCTCCAACAATCAGGCCGAATATGAGGCGCTCGTCGCGGGCCTGAGGTTGGCACTGAAGCTCGGGGTCGACTGACTCAAAGTCTTCTCCGACTCTCAACTGATTGTTGGGCAAATCAAAGGCGAGTTTGAAGTGCGGGATCCGACCATGGCCAAATACCACCAAAAAGTAAAAGATCTCGTAGCACCCTTCAAGTCTTCGAGATCTTTCACATCCCCAGGGCGAAAAATGCTCGGGCTGACGTGCTCTCCAGGCTCGCGACATCCGACTACGGCACCTTGGGCTGGATGTTCATGGAAAGTCTTGAATGGCCGAGCATCGACAAGGTCGAAGGGGTGCTGCAATTGGCGGCAGAGCCGAGCTGGATGGACCCGATCGCTCAGTACCTGACCGACGGATCCACCCCTGAAGACCCTGCGGAAGCCAAACGACTCCGGTGGGAGGCTTCCCAATATGTGATGATCGACGACCGACTGTATAAAAGGTCATTCTCCCTTTCTTTGCTGAAGTACCTAGGGTCGACCGATGCAGACTATGCCCTCAGAGAAGTACATGAAGGAATCTGTGGTGATCACTTGGAGGGCAAGTCCTTGGCTTACAAAGTCCTGCGACAGGGCTACTACTGGCCCACTATGAAAAGGGACGCGGCTGAGTTGGTTCGGAGGTGCGAACCATGCCAAAGGTATGCCAACATACAACACCGACCCGCCAGCCAACTTGCTCCGGTCGTCGCCCCGTGGCCCTTCGCCCAATGGGGAATCGACATACTTGGACCCTTTCCTCTGGCATCCGAACAACGGAAGTTCATCGTCGTCGCGATCGACTACTTCACTAAGTGGGTGGAAGCCGAACCCTTAGCGCAAATCACTGAGTGAAAGATGGAGGACTTCGTACTGAAGTCCATCATTTTCAGGTTCGGACTGCCAAACACCATCATTACCGACAATGGATGACAGTTCGACAATCAGGACTTCAGAGACTTCTGTGCAAGGTTTCAAATCACGCACCGACTAACCTCGATCGGGCATCCACAGTCCAACGGTGAGGTCGAGGTGACCAACCGGATCATACTGCATGGACTCAAAATCGACTGAATGAAGCCAAGGGCCTCTGGGTCGAGGAGCTGAACTCTGTCCTGTGGGCATACCGGACGACACCCCGGGTCCCGACCGGGGAATCACCTTTCAGCTTGGCCTATGGAACGGAAGCCATGATCCCGCTGGAGATCGGGTTGCCATCAACCAGGGTTGAGCAGTATCGTGAGCCGGACAACTCCGAGTGTCGGAGAGCCGACTTGGACCTCTTATCTGAGCTCCGATGCGAGGCACAACTTCGTATGGCTTCCTACCGATAAAAGGTGACCCGATACTACAACGCCAGGATGAAGCCGAAGCTCTTTCGACTTGGAGACCTGGTCTTGAGAAAGGCAGAAGTCTCGAAACCCCTGGATCGGGGAAAGTTGTCCCCGAATTGAGAGGGACCCTACAAGATAGCCGACACCTATGGGCCGAGAGCTTACTGGCTAGAGACCCTAGAAGGGACGGCCATCCCACGGACTTGGAACGTCGACAATCTGAGGTTGTTCTATCAATGAACTCTGTATCTCCCCATTTGGAATACGAACTCAGTTTTAAACTTTGGAGTCTGGAATTTCGACTCTTCGACTGTTGTTCGGTGCTCACCAAGAGATGCGAGCCCCCGACGTCCCGACTCGGACTTGACATTCCACTGCGGGCCGACGGGCCGACCGCCAACGATGCATCGGATGCTTAAAGGACCGACGCATCTGCGACGACGGGAGTTACACTCCTTCTACATCTAAAACTCTCGGCCAAAATGATCGAGCAAAATGATCGGCCGACTTGCCGACCCAGCTCCGGCCGGGAAAGGCAAAGTGCCAACGCAACCGACATCGCGTTCGCGACTTACCGACCCGATCGCGATCAATCGGAGGGTATTCGGCTTACCACCGTTTATCACACGGCGCGACGCAAGTATCCGACCTAAGTCTGGGTAGTGGGAACTCAACTTACCATCGCTTTTTCGACCAAATGCGTCGACGCCGTACGATGATGTATCAGACGCCATCCGACTGATCGTGTCAGACGACATTCGGGTCATCGGGGTGTGCCCGAAGGTCGGTCGACCTTCGTCCCTGCGAATGACCTTCGACTTCGCTAGCACGCCCGACTCAACGGACTCGCGCCTGGAAGACGGTCGACCCCCGACTCATGTCAGGACGACGTACGTTCGTCTCTGGCCTACGATTTACAACTTAGCGACGGACGTTCGGCTCAGGCCTTAGGATGGGCGGTTAGTGGTCAGAGTTCGTCTTGCCTACCTACGGCGTGCTACCGACTATCTCGACTAACAACTTGGGATGTCGTTAAGTGTCCTAATGTGGTACGTCGGGACTGCGACTCTCCGACCCTATGACTCCACGACTCTAAGTCGCAGCACATCCTGACAGGCAAGAAAAAGAAGTTGAAAATGAAATCAAAAATTTCTTAAGTACATTCAGGTCTACAAAATTGGGCCGAAGCCCAGTTACAAGTGCGCAAAGAAAAACAAAAGAAGATAAGACCCCGATCATTCTTCGGAGTCAATCTCTTCGACCGAGAAAAGCTCGGGGATGATCGGTGTATCCACCATGATCGATGCTGGATCGAAGGTCGACGCTGGATCGAAGGTCGGTGCTGGATCGGAGATCGAAGTCGGTTCGGGAGTTGGGACCGTCTCTTCTTCGGCGATCTGCTCTGGGACGGTCTCTTCCGCCGCAGCGGCGTCTCCCGACGACGGGTCGGCCACCTCTTTCGTAGCTTGGTCCTCAGCTTCTGGGGGAATGATACCGCTGAGGTCCAGCTCCGGGTACAAGGCCTGGACTGCATCCTGACCATCTTCGTACCCCACCCGGTACGATGCGAAGTCGGTTTTCAGGAGTTCCTCCCGATATCTGTCGAAGCCACGGAAGTCGTCCACCGCCCGACTCAGTGACTCCTTCGCCGACCTCACCTCCGCTTCCACCCGATCGAAGGAGTCTTTCGCCGACTCTGCCTCTGCCTTCGCTATGTCGGCATCGGCTTGGGCAATCGACAAGTCCTCCTCGACCTTGGCGAGATTCTCCAGGCTAATCCGGAGCTGCTCGCGTTCAGCCTCAAACTCGGTGGCGATGCCATCCCGTTCACGCCGCAGTCGGTGCGCGGTCGGACCCTTGCGCTTGGCTTCCTTTCGGGCCGACTTAAGTTCGGACCCGAGATGAGAGATCTCATCTTCCAGCCTCGCCTCTCGATCGATCGACTGCTTCAGATGTTCGACCAGCACCACCTTGTCAGCTTCGACAGCCGTCGCCCTGTCCTTTCAGGCCGCCTGGATGTCCCCGAACCTCAGGTATCCGACCTCCAGTTCGAACATAGTGTAAATCAACTGCAAACGTGGACTAACCATCAGGAAGGCGAAATAATGAAGACAATAAGAAGGAAAGGGACGAAGCAGAACTTACCCCGACCATGGTCGGGTAAAACGAAGACAGCATCTCGGTCACCTGCCGAGCCTTCAGGACCTCCACGTCGGCTGAGAGGAGGATTCCCTGACATAGCCTCCTGGCCAAGTTGTGGTCGGCCAGGGCCGACGCTCCTTCGAAGGCCTGAGCGCCAGGTGACGCGACGCGACTTCCCGACCTTGGGTCGTCAGCGGGGCCATCGGGGCTTTTCCCCGATCGACTGCCCAGGCCCGTAGATCGAGTAAGGAGGGGATGCTCGAGCTTGACTGAGCACCCCACGTCGTAGCAGCAGGCGCCGACGGATGACATTCGGGTTCCCGAACGGCGTCCGATGCCTCTCCTATCGACGAAGCCACCGACGTTCCTTCGACCGCTTCCTCCGTCGGCTGCTCCTCCGATTGCGCTGTCGGAGCCGAGAGTGCAATTACTGGCTCCGACTGATCGGCCGCCGATGCGACGACGGTCGGCACTGCTGTTGAGGGTTTTTTCGGCGGTCGTGAGGGTCCGGCCCCGGATGTCGGCCTCTTCCTCGCCGCATACTGTCTGATTTCGACGTCGGTCGGCCTCATCCTCGGCGGTGTCCCTGCGATTTTGACAAGAGGATCAGTGTATGTTCGGAGACAAAGGCGAAATGAAAAGACAACCGATGGATCGGGCGGTACCTAGATGGGGGACCAGGCTCAGGCCAGCATCATAGAGGGCTTGTTCGGTAACAAGCTCCCTCTGCTTCGGGACCGACATATCCTTGAGTCGGTGGAAGTCCTCCCGGTCGTCCGCCTCCACTCGGCTGTTCTCGTTTGCCTCGGTTCGAGGCACGCCCCAGTGAGAAGGGAAGCCCCAGGGAGAAGAAGAGGAAACGAAAAAAAACTGATTCTTCCACCCATGAATGGACGATGGAAGGCCAGTGATGAAGGAAAGACCCTTCTGGAGGTTGAAGAGCCACCACCCTCGGGCCTTAGGGTGGGGTCGGAGGACAAAAAATGTCCGAAGAGAGAGATCCGAGGGTTGGTCGGCAAGAGCTGACACAACAGGGCGAAGCTGATTATTAGCCGAACTGAGTTCGGTGCCAGTTGCGCCGGACAAAGTCCGTAATAATCTAGCAGATTCCGAACGAACTCCGGAATCGAAAGTCGAAGACCAGCCCGAAGGTCCTCGACGTACAAAGCCACCTGGCCCACGGGCGGATTGTTAACCCGACCCCCGGCCCCAGGGACGGAGAGTCGGAACTGCCCCGGGATACGATACTGATCCCGAAGCCGATCGACATTCGACCCCGAAAGCGAGGAAACCTCAACTTTCGGGGTCGACCGAAGATCATCGGTCGGGTTCCCCGACCGAGGCTCCTGAGGAGAGGTCCTGACCATGACACCGGAACCAAAAAGAAGGGAAAACCGGAGAAGAAGGAGAAAGAAAAGAAAAGATTTCAAAGGAAGCAAAAGCAAAGCAAAAGGGGGCACGAACCCCTGATGAACCTTTGCGAGAACGGGGATGGGGGCAGCTGCCGGCGACGACGGAGAGACCGTTTGGGCAGAGTCTCCGCAGCAAGACCATGAGAAATGAAGCTTTGAGTACGAGTGGCCCCATATATATAGGGTTGTCCGACGGTCGGGATGTGGTTGCGCCAACCGAGACCTCTCGGATGTTCGACACGTGGCAGCACCCGGGCCCTCTTCCGGCCCGACGGTTCGGCGTACCCATCCCAGATCGGGCCACATCGCCTTCATTAATGCGGATGACGTCGGCCCAACGACCTCCCGACGCGTGGCAGAAGGGCCGCACCCCAGAATTAAATTGCCTGCGGTGATTCGCATCCCCGATGGGATGCCTGACGGCGGCCCGCGCTCCCAAAGCCGGCGTCGGATGGCGGTTTGCGTTTCCCAGAAGGTGCCGAACACCCGATCGTCTGACAACGGATCGTCCGACACCCGATCGTCTGACATCGGATCGTCCGACACTCGATCATCTGACACCTGATCACCTGACACCAGATTGTCTGACGTCGAGTCATCGAATGACGGGACACCTGACATCGATTTGTCCGGATCGTCCGCTGGTGAGATCAGCAAATTTAAGGTAGGACGCAATAAAGAATCCACTCCTTTCGCCCAACGCCCCACCCGCGTGGAGACGCGAGCCAATGTGATATCAGGCTTTGGAGTGGGGGGGCAACTGTTGGGATATATCGACCGACCCTATTGCCAACTCACCAGCGCCCACTGTCCTCAATGCCGACTCGACTACGGGTCCCGATCCCGACTATCCATGAGAATGGGCCGACCGACTTCGCCCGATCGACTTTGCCTGACCGACTTCGCCCGACCGACGGTGGGCAACACCGACAGTGACTACCGATCGTGTCCGACCGGAGTGGATCGGCCTAACAAGTCAACGTCGCCCCTGATCGCCTGAGAGCCGATCCCCCGTCACCGACTCCCTATCGGGTGGGGCACCGCCGACTCACCATCGGTTTGGATAACTGACGTCCTACCTCTACAGGCCCTTCTAGATGCCGAATAAGCAGCATGGGCTGCAGTCCTATCAAGCAAATGCCGTACGAGCGCCAGGGGGCATTGCCCTACCAGAAAACCTGGGGCGCTGTCCTGCCAAGGATGCAAATTAATTCCTAAGACCTGTCAGCTCATCAACGACATGACAACCTCCGGTGATTTGACAACCCTCCAGTTGTCTACATCACCGACGGCGGGGCCATACCACCTCCTACTATAAATCTGGGAAGGCAACAGTGCTCAAGAGGTTCCTTCAAAAAACTCTCAAGCTCTTCCTCTCTCTCTCTCTCCCTCTCTCGTTGAGTTCCTTGTTTCTTTTTCGCTATTGCCTAGTCTCCTCTCTGACTTGACCGTCGGAGGGTCCCCGCCGGAGCCGCCTCCGGTCAGTGCGGACTTTCTTTTGCAGGCGCTTGTTCCCGGCGACCAGGCGACGAGGAGATTGGCCGAACATGTGCATAGATGGTGGCTGCATTGTTGCGGGCTGTTCTGAGAGAAACAATAGCCTCTTTCTGGGTAAGCATTCCGGCTATCTACATGAATTTAGTAGTACTTATTATTTCACAGCTTCATGGACAGAAGACGCCCCAGAGAAACAGAGAGCCAAGCTGGTGATATCTGCCTCCATGGGATAATCTTTCCTACTCAGGAATAGACAAACTAGCAACAACTGAACCTCACATATCTTTTCCACTCTTCTAAAAGTTCCATTGAGTGGAAATTAACCCTCAAATTCCATATGCTGAGCCCAAACATCATCTCTTTCCCTCCTGCGGTCACCAGGCACAATGAATGCCTCAATCACAAATTATGCGGTCTGCTTGGCTCCTAATGTGGATAGTTTCTCAAAGGATCCCCAGATAACCTATGAACACAGGAATCCACCTGTGGCAAGTTCTGACAATTCATATGCTTGGGCTTCTTTTCCTGGGAGATGGAATAAAAAATATCGAACTCTTTAAACACCATGTGTTGGATGGATGTCTGGTCAGGACACCACCTCCTAGGACCTTTTCAGTACCACGCGATGTAGCAGGAAAAAAGAAGAAACAAAACAAAACAATCAAAATACGTGGATCAGCCACAAAAGGATTCGTCTCCACGAGACATGCAAACTTCACTATGAAAAAAAAATTTACAAGAGGAGACATCACCCTCAACCCTTGTACACCCAATTCTCTATCACAGGAAGTTCTTCCTCACAAAAATTCTTTCTTGGAAGATCCCCCTGAAGTAACTGGCATCCGCTGTCCAGGAGCCTCCTGCTCCTCTCTCAGCGACCTCGTGCCTCTCTCTTCTTCTCTCGGGTTGGTTTCCGCACGAATACAGACCTCATGGATTTTCATGAGATAAAACTAAGCCGCTACACACTCAGGCCACTTGTTCCCGTTCCCAACCCTTTATAGGCCTTAAACAAGAGTTAGATTAGGATTAAAAATCCTAATTTGGCTCAAATAGACCTTAAATAACCTTCTCCAGCTGTCGGATCGAAAGCAGGATCAACCCATGCCGTTTGATAGCGATCGATCCACAGAATAGTGCCGTGGACCGCATGAAATGCGTGGGAAACGCCCATGCGGTCCACAGGTCCAGTCATGGACCAGGAGGTCCATGGTGGACCGGGATAAAGGGCCAGGCACGGTGCCTGGGCCTGGGCCGGCCCGCACGCGCGGGCCTGGGCCGCACCAGCACCGAGCGCCTGGGCCAGGGCTGGGCCCCGCGCATGCGTGGGTTGGGCCGCGTGCCCGCCTGAGCCGGGCACCCGGTTGGGCCGCACGCCCGCCTGGGCAGCGCACCTGGGCCACGCGTCCCATGCGTTGGCCCCGCCTGGGCCGCGCTCCACCGCCGCCGCCGTGCTGACGTCGCTCCACCACTTCGAATCTCGTGCTGACTTCAAAAGCTCGTATCTCTTCCGTCCGAGCTCCATTTGGGTTGATCTTAGTCTCATTGGACTCCATTTTTCACCGCGAACCTCGTCATGGGCTCAATGTGGGCTGAATCTTAAGGTGTCAAATCCTAACAATTTCTACCTCGACTCGAATTCGGCCTCCTCCAAACTCCGAGAGCAATTCTGGATCTCCTCGCCCCCATACCTTGGGGCAATCGCTTGCTGATCATGGTGGGCAAACATGGGAGTCGAGCCAGGCTACTCGATCCCATCTCCATCGTATGCTGTGCTCCTCCTGACCTAAGACCTGCTCGGGGCATCGTCCTGTGGCAATAGAAATCTCACCTTGCGACGTCGCCTCTCGTCCTCCCGAGTTTTCTGTCTCGTGTCTGATTCGCCTCTTGGAGCTCCACCTCGATCTGGACTCCACCTAGCTCTCGAAGCTCCACCTTGCACTGAGCTTCCTGCTAGATAATAATATCCTCTGCTCATTTTTTTCTCCTCAAGCACAATCCTATCGCCGCGTAGCACCCTCAAGATTCCTCCACCAACTACCATCTTGTAGCCTCTCAAATCCAGTCTGCTAAGTGAGATAAGATTCCGTCTGAAATTGGGGATGTATCGGACCTCTCCCAATTTTCTCACTGCACCGTCATGTGTTCTCTAGTTGACCGTCCCAATGCCTCTGATCGCACAGCTCGATCCATCCAACAGATATACAGTGCCCTTACTATTCTCCAGAAAGTCAAACTGCTTATCTCTACAACATACATGATAGGGACATGCAGAATCTAATATCCACTGCTGGGAAGAAGTAGATATCACATCAGATATCTCCAAGATATCTCCATCTGAATCGCTGTCGGCCGTCGCTACAGCAGTCATCATCCGATTTTTGAGTTGAGGGCAAACTCTGACTAGATGCCCCAACTCCTCACACCGATAACACCTGATTTTGCTCAAATCCCTCCTAGACTTGGACCGTCCTCATTGCGATCTCCTGTCGCTCCGTCTATCGCCTCCTGCTTCTCCAGAAGCCATCAAAGCTGAGCTACTATCACCTGAGCTCGAAGCCGGGTTCTCCTTCCTGAGAACCTCGTTCTGAAGTATCACCGTGGTGACTTCATCCATTTTGATGGTGCTCTTTCCCACTAGAAGAGCAGTCACCAAGGACTCGTACGAAGGAAAAAGTGACGCTAGCAAAATCAGCACCCTGATCTTCTTCTCAACATTTTTGCCAACGCTGAACATGTGATGAAAGGAATGTGTGTGCATCACTTCAAGTGGGTGAAAAACATCGAGCAGCAGACTATAAGGAGTATTCGCTCCGAGAACCAGTTCTTTTGAGGGGGTTGGCATCTCTGAGAGACCGACATATGGATAAAAGGGGACATGAGAGACCCATAAACGATTCCTACCAACAGGTTGAGATAAAGGCGTGCATGTGGGATTCCCTTCCTTCCACATGCAGGAGCCGAAAATGAGGCTAGGTTCAATGTATGCAGGCTAGCTCATGCATACCAGGTGTTTCTTTGTGCCCCGTGCTAATGGATACCATTTTTGTGAGCTGATCAGAAGCTTTCGTCGAGGGAAAATCTTATAAATAGGGACCAAGGGTGGTGCTCTCCAAAACAAGTTGGTAAAGAAGCGAGGATGTGAGCCTTGTGAGCTTCTCAAACGTTTGATGCGGGGCTTTTCTCATATATTTTTTTGTGAGGATAAGGGAGGTCAGCAAGTTGGTTGTCCCCTGGAGTTCCCTCAGACACTTCATTAGGCCGTTCTCTACAATATAGGAGACCATAAACCCTACTGAAGTGTTTGGGGGAACTCCGGGTGTCACTCAACAAATTCTGAGCCTCTAATCAGAACCATTTACTGGGCCAAGTTGCTGGACGAGAAGTGCGATCAGGCAAGTTGGTTGTCCCCCGGAGTTCCCTCAGACGCTTCATTAGGCCGTCTCTTCAATATAGGAGAGGATAAACCCTACTGAAGTGTTTGGGGGAACTCTGGGTGTCACTCAACAAATTCCGAGCCTCTATCGAGAACCATTTAGTGGACGAGAAGTGTAATTAATCAGGCAAGTTGGTTGTCCTCTGGAGTTCCCTCAGACACTTCATTAGGCCGTTCTCTTCAATGAAGGGGAGCACAGACCCTACTGAAGTGTTTGGGGGAACTCTAGGTGTTATCCAACAAAATTAAAGACGGTCTTTCGAGCTATCGTTTGCAGCCTTATAAGCTTCCCTTTGGTTTTCTTGAAGGTTCCTTCAACAGGCATTGCTTCATTGGAGAAAGCCAAATGGGTTGTTCTTCTGTCGTCATCATCATTGTAATCACTTATATTAGCTTTTAGTGCAAGAATTAAATATATTATTTGATAGTCAACATAAAATTTCTTAGGGATAACTATTTGCCACCTTGTATACAATATTTATGGGCATTTGGGTTTTACATGCTCATGATGAGGCTTTACAAGAAGCTGTAAAGACAAAGCTAGTCATCCCCTGCAGTTACCGCAAACACCAGCCTTGTAATTCTGGAGACAGTTCAACATTCACCCATTAGGACTGGGAATGGATAGTAACACATTTCCACACTCCTGACTGGCTTAGACTTATTTTCACCCATAATAGTCACTATAGGGAGCAAGCCTGCATTTGGCAAGCTTCAATATGAATATTGTAACACATCAGTGAACTCCATGCAGGGAATTCTGATATCCTATACGCTGTATATGTTAAATTTCACGCGAGGTGATTCAGTGATTCCTTTGGAGCACATTCATGACATATGCAAATTTTAGTTAGTTTTATAAGGAAAATTACGATATTTGTATAACTAAATTTCGTACATACATACATACATGTTTGCATGTATGTATGTATGCATGTGTGTTCAATTTTACACTCGCGACCTTTTGAAGGCAGTCAAGGGGAAAGGTGGCTTTCTTTATGGTCAGTATGCTGCTCTACGCCTCCAGAAAAAAGGGTTTTCAGATGTTGTGAACCATCCCAACTTTCCATACCAGATTGTGAATCTTGGGATGGTTTACAGACATTACATGCCGCTCAAGTTCTCCTTCTACTAATTTTCTCAAAGAAAAAATAAAGGTTGCAGTAACAAGTGCAACGATTGGTAACCAAGTTCTGTTCTCGGTGTTCTACATGAGAGAATCTTTTCCCCTTCGGTAGTGCAAACCATAGTGCATGCCGTATTTCTTGTGTTGATAACACTGGCTGGGTTTCGAGTTGTGGGTGGCCATCTTGAAACATTGTTTCGTTTCCAAAAGGACATGCGTTAACTAGATCAAGGCAATTGTTGTCTACGGGGATGTCTGAGGCAAGGAACATCCACTGTTCCATGTACAATGTACAATTATAAAAGACGAGAACTAAGTGAAAACGTCATTATAGCAAAAAAGGATTGGTGTAAAAAGCTGCAAATACCCTCTGTATTTAATTTTGTATTAATGAATATATGGCCTAGTGCAATCATTAACATCACAGATTGCAACTCAACCAGGTGGATTTATGCTAATCAACTTGAACTTAGTCAATGCCATCATGATACAGCATTGCATGATTATTTGTCGAGCAATGCTTTGCTACACATTTGAGGATCCATGCAGAAGGGAGTATTTTGATTGTCGGCTACAAGCCTATACAGAAGGGCAGGCGGACATTATCCAATCGGAAATGCAATGGGTGGACTGAAACTTCTGGCGAGTGTTACCATAGTATTTCCCATCTCTTTACTTTTCAGCTTGATCTAAAACCAGCATTATTTTTGAAGGATAAGATGGAGGAGCAAGATACTCCACCATATTGATTATGATACTATTGTGGACCGTCACCTTGGCCGACTGTATAGCCGAGATAAACAAGAGTCAGCCATAATCATCTTTAAGACTCAGCTTGGACCTCGGCCAGAACCAATGACGAACCCAAAAAATTTTATCGCTGAAGGCGCATTATATATAATAACAATAAAAGTATACGTTTCTAATAGATCCAATGTATAACAAAAGATAAATTACGTCATTTTGTCGGAGAGTTTTCTTTTCAAAAAATTCTCCATCATTTTATCTGAAAAATATCACAAAATGATAAATTCCTTCGCTAATAAGCTTTTCTATACATGATAATTAATCAATTTAAGGTAAATACAATTAGATCAATAAAAATTTACAACTTGACAAAGATATTGTATGGGACGGCTGGAGAAGAGAAGAGTCGAAGATAATATGCAGCGAACCAACTGCCAAGATAGGTTGGCCCTCACCCAGTCACGAAACAGACTTCGGAAAAAGAAAAACCCTAGATCAAAATAAACTCATATTTATCTCTCACTCAAATCAGTAAAAATGTTAAATACAGCAATTGAGCAAGGAAAGGAGAAGGAGCGATTGAGTGAACCTCTGATTCTCTATCATCTTCAGTCATTGCCTCATTCACGTTGGCTCGTCGGTCGTCGCCGTTGGCAGGAAGGAAGAGGAGCAGTGGGCAGAGAGAGTCATGGAGCAATAGGCGCCGGACGTAGTCGCGAAGCAGTGGGCGCCCGGTGACGGGCGGAGTCGCTGAAAAGAAGGTCTGAAGGAGGGTTGGGGCCAGCGGAGTCACGAAGTCATGGAGTACGGAGCTGGGGCGGTGCTGAGCAATGGGCGCTGGAGGAGTTGCGGAGCAGTGGCCAGTGGGTGCTAGGCCTGCGGCGGAGTCATGGAGAAGGAGGGTTTTGGGCTTAGGACTGGGGCCGACGGCGGCGAAGTCCCGGAGCAGTGGGTGGCGGGCAGAGTCATGGAATAGAAGGTCTAAACGTGGGGCTGGTAGAGTCACGGAGCTAGGCATCGAAGGAGTCACAGAGTCGCATTTTACTGTTGACGGCAGGGGGCTAGTAAAAAATTTAATGAAATTATGGGCTTCAGGCTTGGGCTGTCGAGGGCCATGGCCATCGATGCCAGTATATTGGATCCACCCCTGGCCAGAATCGTGGTACTGTCAAGTCGGTCCGAGCCAATCTCCGACTGTGATGCACAGTAGTTTTCGTTGACTGATCCTGTGCATCCTTCAATTCAAAAAAGTTCAGATAAGGAAGAATATCTCGATCATGCCCCGAATAGAAATAACTCTCCGTCAGTCTAATCTACACACAATAATTGAAAACTGACCAGACTCCATTGCGTGTACGACTCTAACTTATCCTCTATAAGTAGAGGGGCACGGGGACTTCCAAAGTAAGCTTTCGAAAGGCCTCGAAATACTCTCTTAGTGTTGTTCTCCAATTTCAAGCTAATTTGAGCGTCGGAGGGTCTCCACTTAAAATTTTTTTTGGTTAGAAACTTGTTTTGCAGGTCCAGCTCTGGCATCCAGGAGGACTCCACCTCACCTCCAATCGAGAACTCTTTCATCTCATCCCCAGATGAGGATACTTCTTTCTCATCCCTAGATGTGGATATTTCTACATCACATCTAGCCAAGAGCTTTACCTTGTCCCCAGATGAGGATATTTCTACCTCATCCCTAGATGAGGAAGCTTCTATATCCCAGATGAGGATAGTTCCATCTCATCCCTAGATGAGGATACTTCTACCACATCCCCAGATGAGGATATTTCCACTTCATATCTAGCCAAGGGCTTTACCTTATCTCCAGATGAGGATACTCCCACCTTATCTCGAGCTGAAGACACTTTCACCTCATCTCCGGTTGAGGATACTTCTACCTCATCTCGAGCTGAAGACACTTTTACCTCATCTCCAGCCGAAGATACTTCCATCTCATCTCTAGCTGAGGTCTCCTCTACCTCATTTTCTGACAAAGATCCATTCGCCGCATCTTCTTTCGGGGAGATAAAATCCGACCTCACCAGTTTGGGTTTTGGCCGCAATAGATACTAAAATAATTTATAAAGTAGAGTTAGATGATTTAAGCACGGGGGATAGAAAAAAGATAGCGGAACAATAATATGTCTTCGTCTCCATAGGGGGTTTAGCAATAGAGTTTTACAAGGTAGTTTTACACAAGGATCCTGCTGTCCAGTTCAAAAATGCTAACTTAGTGAACATAATTTTATTATTTTCTTATTAGTTATATATATTTATTAAAAGATAGTTCATGTTCATGCTAGTGTGAGTGTGAGGGATTCTTATTAGGCTGTAAAGCTTACGATCTTTCTTTTCTTTTTCAAAATTCCAGAATACATAGTTTCGGATGTGTTTGACCTAGCATTTGAGTAATAGGTCTAGCATGATCTCTAGGGTTTCGTTTTAGACTTTATGCGGCTGTGTTACATGGTCGAACCGGATGTTTTGGATTTGTAGCATGGCAAATTTGGTGCCAAAGTCATCAGTAATTTAAGGGTGTTCTGCTTCAACAGTTGGTTCAAGCCACTATTGCACCAGCACTGTTCTTGGTAAGTATTTTGAAGTTTTTAAACAAATGTAGAATATTGTTCATGGACATCTTGGCTTCCCTATGGGCACTGGTGGATGCATATGGGTGAATGTGGGGTCAATTGACATCACAAAAAGAAATGAAAAACTATTAGATATGTATATATACTAATGAAAAAAAGTCAAAATTGACCCCACTAATTTTATGAATTGACCTCATATTTCATGTAAAATTTTGAAGTAAAGGATGAAAAAGATTACATCAAAAGAGTAAGTATGACATACACTCTTTCTCTTTAATGACTCACATATCCTACTTCTCTATTCCTCTCCCTCTCTCACATCACTTTGACTTCTCTCCCTGTCTCCTTCTCTTTCTCCTTCTTTCTCTTTGTTTATTAATTACTTATTTATTTATTTTTTAATATCTCATCCCAATCCCATTCATGCACCTCTTATATTTAAGAGTGCATATTCTCTATTGTGACAGCACACACCATCCATCATGCGATGGATGACCAAGTGGGGTCTCGTGGGGCCGCATGCTGTATGATGCATGCCCACACATGACCGCGCGTAGTCGTCCATCATGCGATGGATGGTACATACGATGCTCTTTTATAATATTTTATTATAAAAGATATTTAAGATATTATACATTATTATTTTTTATAAATTTTATTATTTTTTTAAAAAATATTTTATTATTATTATTAATATTTTTTTTCTCTCTCTATAGCTTTTTTGCTTCTTTTATTATATTGACCCTACCAAGCAAAATTTTTAGATCCGCCATTGTCTGTGGGCCATTTTAGGCTATTCATTTTATTTGGTTTGAGGTGCATAAAATACTTCCTTTGAAACAGGTTCATGTGTTGGAAAAGGACAGAAATGTATAATAATTGATTAGCAGTTACCGAATGAAAGACTGAAGCATGCAATTGTATGTCCTAATACATCCATAACTATAACCGTCGAGCACACAATGGTATGATGAAATAACAAAGCTAGCTGATATACTGTAGCTTATATTGAATATATATTCTCTAAATGCAATCACATAGTTGTTGAGCTAATTGAATTTTAGGAGAATATATATTTTCTTACTCCCAACAATATTCTCGCATATAATGAATTATTTCCACTAAATAAGTAGACAATTAAATTACAAAATCTATTAAAGCATGTATACATCTTGTTCTAGAAGCTGGACGAACAACAACATGGAAGACAGAAGAAAATTCAAAACCAATATTTTGTTTAATTAACTTTATTGCATATGCGAATAGAAACTATGATCAAGATGCTATCTACATTAAGTAGATATGGGGCAAACAAGATGGCACTGGCTAGTCTTTGACGTGTGCCATTGGACTGCCCATGTTTAGAGGTCACCACTTAGCCAATTCGGCTTTCCTTGAAGAACTTACGCTGATTAGAGTGAACTCATGAGAAAAGCTCAGCTCAGCTTGGAAGCAGCTCATCAATATCTTCAAAAGCCTATATTTACTACGTTGAGTGACACCCAGAGTTCCCCCAAACACTTCAGTAGGTTTGCTCCTCCTATGAGAGAGGCCTAATGAAGTGTCCGAGGGAAATCCAAGGGACAGCCAACTACAAGGCCATGAGCTATCTCCTTAACAACATCCCACGGCTGTTAATTATATTAGTTCTCATCCAGAGACCAGAGTTCCCCCAATCACGTAGTATGGACTATGTATGGAGCAACAACTGGCTCTCATGGCGGTGCTAAGCTAGACTACCGAAGTGGATGGCGAGAAACTCCAGGGGACACCCAACTCTTGCTCCACTCTTGCTTCAGGAACGCCACTTCTAAGGCCTATTTATGACGCGATATCTCTCTGTTCATTTATCTTGATAAGGGGTTCCGAAATTCTATAGGCACCGGCCACATTCGATGAACCTAGACGCTATCCCATCCTATGCATGGAAGGAAGGGGAATAAGGTATCCTTGGTGGTCACAGTGCCACCTGTGGTTATCCTTACTGGCTACGTCTCTATCTCCAGATACCATGCCAAATAAGCTTCAATGGCCTCAGCCATGAAGTCAGGAGGTGGGCTCTCTGCTCTCTTCTACTTCTACTTGTCCATCTGGCCATCCCTCAAAACCTAATTCGCTGATCGTAAAAACCAACTGTGGATCTCTGTGACACGCCAACATATAATTTGATCATAATCTTCTTTTGATCTTGGGCCGCCGGCTCTGAACATGTGATGAAAGGAATGTGTGTGCATCACTTCAAGTGGGTGAAGAACATCGAGAAGCAGACTATAAGGAGTATTCGCTCCGAGACCAGTTTTTTTGAGGGGGTTGGCATCTCTGAGAGACCGACATATGGATAAAAAGGGACATGAGAGACCCATAAACGATTCCTACCAACAGGTTGAGATAAAGGCGTGCATGTGGGATTCCCTTCCTTCCACATGCAGGAGCCGAAAATGAGGCTAGGTTCAATGTATGCAGGCTAGCTCATGCATACCAGGTGTTTCTTTGTGCCCCGTGCTAATGGATACCATTTTTGTGAGCTGATCAGAAGCTTTCGGTCGAGGGAAAATCTTATAAATAGGGACCAAGGGTGGTGCTCTCCAAAACAAGTTGGTAAAGAAGCGAGGATGTGAGCCTTGTGAGCTTCTCAAACGTTTGATGCGGGGCTTTCCTCATATATTTTTTGTGAGGATAAGGCAGGTCAGCAAGTTGGTTGTCCCCTGGAGTTCCCTCAGACACTTCATTAGGCCGTTCTCTACCATATAGGAGACCATAAACCCTACTGAAGTGTTTGGGGGAACTCCGGGTGTCACTCAACAAATTCTGAGCCTCTAACAAGAACCATTTACTGGGCCAAGTTGCTGGACGAGAAGTGCGATCAGGCAAGTTGGTTGTCCCCCGGAGTTGCCTCAGACACTTCATTAGGCCGTCTCTTCAATATAGGAGAGGATAAACCCTACTGAAGTGTTTGGGGGAACTCTGGGTGTCACTCAACAAATTCCGAGCCTCTATCGAGAACCATTTAGTGGACGAGAAGTGTAATTAATCAGGCAAGTTGGTTGTCCTCTGGAGTTCCCTCAGACACTTCATTAGGCCGTTCTCTTCAATGAAGGGGAGCACAGACCCTACTGAAGTGTTTGGGGGAACTCTAGGTGTTATCCAACAAAATTAAAGACGGTCTTTCGAGCTATCGTTTGCAGCCTTATAAGCTTCCCTTTGGTTTTCTTCAAGGTTCCTTCAACAGGCATTGGTTCATTGGAGGAAGCCAAATGGGTTGTTCTTCTGTCGTCATCATCATCATCATTGTAATCACTTATATTAGCTTTTAATGCAAGAATTAAATATATTATTTGACAGTCAACATAAAATTTCTTAGGGACAACTATTTGCCACCGGTATACAATATTTATGGGCATTTGGGTTTTACGTGCTCATGATGAGGCTTTCGAGAAGCTGCAAAGACAAAGCTGGTCATCCCCTGCGGTTACCGCAGACACCAGCCATGTAATGCTGGAAACAGTTCAACATTCACCCATTAGAACTGGGAATGGATAATAACACATTTCCACACTCCTGACTGGCTTAGACTTATTTTCACCCCTAATAATTAATCACTATAGGAAGCAAGCCTGCATTTGGCAAGCTTCAATAATATTGTAACACATCAGTGAACTCCATGCAGGAACTCTGATATCCTATACGCTGTATATGTTAAATTTCACGCGAGGTGTTTCAGTGATTCCTTTGGCGCACATTCATGACATATGAAAATTTTAGTTAGTTTTATAAGGAAATTAAGATATTTGTATAACTAAATTTCATACATACATACATACATGTTTGCATGTATGCATGCATGCATGCATGTATTATGTATGCATGTGTGTACAATTTCACACTCGCAACCTTTTGAAGACAGTCAAGGGGAAACGTGGCTTTCTTTATGGTCAGTATGCTGCTCTACGCCTCCAGAAAAATGGGTTTTCAGATGTTGTGTACCATCCCAACTTTCCATCCCAGATTGTGAATCTTGGGAAGGTTTACAGACATTACATGCTGTTCAAGTTCTCCTTCTAGTAATTTTCTCAAAGAAAAAATAAAGTTTGCAGTAACAAGTGCAACGATTGGTAACCAAGTTCTGTTCCCGGTGTTCTACATGAGAGAATCTTTTCCCCTTCGGTAGTGCAAACCATAGTGCATGCCGTATTTCTTGTGTTGATAACAGTGGCTGGGTTTCGAGTTGTGGGTGGCCATCTTGAAACATTGTTTGGTTTCCAAAAGGGCATGCGTTAACTAGATCAACGCAATTGTATTCTACGGGGATGTCTGAGGCAAGGAACATCCACTGTTCCATGTTCAATGTACAGTTATAAAAGACGAGAACTAAGTGAAAACTTCATTATAGCAAAAAAGGATTGGTGTAAGAAGCTGCAAATACCCTCTTTATGTAATTTTGTATTAATGAATATATGGCCTAGTGCAATCATTGACATCACAGATTGCAACTCAACCAGATGGATTTATGCTAATCAACTTCCATTGAACTTAGTCAATGCCATCGTGATACAGCATTGCATGATTATTTGTCGAGCAATATTTTGCTACACATTTGAAGATCCATGCAGAAGGGAGTATTTTGATTGTTGGTTACAAGCGTATACAGAAGGGCAGGTGGACATTATCCAATAGGAAATCAAATGGGTGGAATGAAACTTTTGGCGAGTGTTATCGTTGTATTTTCCATCTCTCTACTTGTTCAGCTTGATCTAAAACCAGTATTATTTTTGAAGGACAAGATGGAGGAGCAAGATATTCCACCATATTGATTATGATACTGTTATGACTGTCGCCTCAGCCTCGATTGACTATATGGCCAAGGTACGTTAGAGTCAGCAATAATCATCTTTAAGATTCAGTTCGAATTTCGACCAGAACCAATGGCGAATCTAAAAAAATTTATCGCTAGGGCACATTATATATAATGACAATAAAAATATATGATTCTCATAGATCCAATGTATAACAAAAGATAAATTACACCATTTTGCCGGAGGGAGTTTGTTTTTTCAAAAAATTCTCCATAATTTTATCTGAAAAAATCACAAAATGATAAATTCCTTCGTTAATAAGCTTTTTATACATGATAATTAATCAATTTAAGGTAAATACAATTAGATCAATAAAAACTTACTACTTGACAAAGATATTGTATGGGATGGCCGGAGAAGAGAAGAGTCGAAGATAATATGCAGCGAACCAACTGCCAAGGTAGGTCGGCCCTCACCCAGTCCCGAAACAGACTTCAGAAAAAGAAAAACCCTAGATCAAAATAAACTCATGTTTATCACTCTCTTAAATTAGTAAAAATGTAAATACAACAATTGAGCAAGGAGAGGAGAAGGAGCAATTAAGTGACCCTCTGATTCTCTATCGTCTCCGGTCGTTGCCTCATTCACGTTGGCTCATCGGTCGTCGCCGTTGGAAGGGAGGAAGAGGAGCAGTGGGCAGAGAGAGTCGCAAATTAAGCAATGGGCGCCAGACGGAATCGCGGAGCAATGGGCACCCAACGACGAGCGGAGTCACGGGGAAGAAGGTCTGAAGGAGGGTTGGGGCCAACAGAGTCATGAAGTCACGGAGCACGGAGCTGGGGCGGTGCTGGGGCCGGCAGAGTCACGGAGCAGTGGGCGCTGGAGGAGTCACGGAGCAATGGCCAGTGGGTGTCGGGCTGCCGGCGGAGCATGGAGAAGGAGGGTTTCGGGCTTAGGATTGGGGTTGACGGCGGTGGAGTGCGGAGCAGTGGGCGGCGGGCAGAGTTCTGGAATAGAAGGTCTGAACATGGGGCTGGGACTGATAGAGTCATGGAGCTAGGCGCCGGAGGAGTCGCGAAGTCGTGGAGGAGGGTCTCACCATTGGGGGCAGGGGCCAGTAAAAAATTTAATGAGTCGTGGAGGAGGGTCTCACCATTGGGGGCAGGGGCCAGCAAAAAATTTAATGTAATTATGGGCTTCGGGCTTGGGCCGTCATGGGCCATGGCCCCCGATGCTAGTATATTGGATTCGCCTCGGGCCAGAACCGTCGTTCTCTCAGATTGGCTCGAGCCAACCTCCGACTATGATGTACAGTAATTTTCGTTAACTGATCCCGTATTTCCTTCAATTCAAGAAAGTCAAGATAAGGAAGAATATCTCCATGATTGGATCATGCCCCGAATGGAAATAACTTTCCACCAGTCTAATCTACGCACAATAATCGAAAACTGACCAGACTCCATGACGTGTACGACTCTAACTCCTCTTCTATAAATAGAGAGGCACGGAGACCCCCAAGGTAAGCTCTCGAAAGGTCTCGAAATGCTCTTTTACTATTGTTCTCCAATTTCAAGCTAACTTGAGCGTTGAAGGGTCTCCACCAAAAAATCTTTCGGTCAGAAATTTATTTTGTAGGTTCAGATAAAACTTTAATAGTCAGTCTGATTATAAAAAAAAATTATGGTCGAGCCTGTTGGGAATAGTGTCCCAAAGCCAATCGTCAGCCTGTTGACGGTTGTGCTCCTTTTGTATTAGTACATGAATTATAAATAAATAAAAGTTATTTTGGTATTTTTTCATCACAAATGTTTCATCTTCTAATGAACTCCTGTGTTGTGGTGAAGTCCTTAGGACTATTTAGACTCGACAAAGGAGGATTTGTCGTTTAGTCCTTAAACATGTTCGCGACCAAATGATACGTTGTTACCAAGGACGACAATATTTATCGAGCATAGGTCGTTGTGTGCCATATGGATTGGTTGTCCTCATAACCAAAGAGTGTGGAGACACTGGTATGGCATACAGGTGAGATGTAATGGTACATCTGCACTGAACGTGACCAACTCCGGAGCTATTTCTGCTGTCAAGATTTGCTCCGATGGGATATGGGTATAAATGTCCCTCCGACCTGAGACCGTCACGGTGACTTGCAAGCAACTCACTACACTTAGGCACTGGACTACCTGAATTTCTAATTCAGTGACGGAAGGTTGCTGGGTGTAGTCAAGTACTTGACTTGTCGGTGCGTGTGTCAAGATGGGATTGACCACTCCAGTTTAGGAGCTGTGTACAGTCGTGTTTCAATTTAGCAAAACCTTGGCCAGGGTAGTCCTAGTGAGGAGTCACAGGACTAATTGAGTTGAGCATGATTCGGATGATATCATCAGGGTTGACAGTTTAACTCTGAGTCATCCTAAACACATGGGTCAAAAGGGATGAATTATACGGTAACCATATTCACGTAGGTTCTGAATGTTGCGATTGCGATTATTCGACCTATCCGATCGTCGGGTACCATTGCTAGATGGTCACTTCGATTAGTACAGAAATTGGTTCCTGTGCTACCGGCTTAGGTTCGAACCTGCGGGGTCACACACATTAGAGGTTCCTTTCTGATCTGATGGTTGATTATGAGTCTTATCTATCTGGAACTCTATGATTGAGAATTAGGATTCTCTAATCATGAGTTCCACACATTTTGGGTACCGGGGTCAAAATTTTGAATTTCGAATTTTGAATTTGAAATTTGAACTCTTTGATCAGGGTTTCATATCGATGGTCTCTGATGCCTGATTGCCCATCGGATTTGGACTCAACATTTATGAGAGGTTTAATTAGTGATTTAATCACTAATTAACTCAATTTGATTGAGTAATTATTTTTGGATCAAGTCCAATTGAATTGGATTCAGTTTGGATTGACCCGATTAGGTTAAATGTTGACCTAATCGCTAAGGTGGTTTAGTCCCTGATTTGATCAGGGATTAGGTTTAGTTAATTCCTGATTTGATTAGAATTTTATTAAGCCTAATTAAGCCTAATTATGTTGGGTTTAATTTGGTCTAATTGTGCTCAACCTATTTTAAACTAGGTTGGCTCAATTTGAATCAAACCACCTTGTTTTAAATTCCCTGCGTCACCCAACTTCCTTGCACCCATTTGAATTCACGAGAAGAAACTTCTCGTGAAATTTTTCTCACGCAAAACTCTTCCCCACGTCCTCATTTGTGCGCCATATAGATGGATAAAATAATTAGTTAGCCATTCAAATTCAAAGCATGTTTGAATTTGAATGGATAACTTATCACTTGCCCTTTCATCCTTATCCATTTTGTGCGCCACATTACTTACACGAGAAAAGGTTTCTCGTGAAACTTTTTCCACGCACAAAGAGCCACGCCCCTTCTCTTCTCATGCCCAAAAGGATAGGGATAAGTTGGTTTTCGTTTGAATTCAAATTTGATTTGAATTCAAATGTGTAACCTCTTGTCTTTATCCTCTCATGCGGATAAGACACGTTCGACATTGTTTTAAAAAAGAGGAGAAAGGTGGGACGTGCGTAGAAAAATTAGGAGAGAAACTTTGGGGCGTGAGGAAGGCTTCTGCGCAAGGTGAAGGTCCAAAACCTTTCGAGAGAAAAAGAAAGAAAAGAGAGAAAATTGGGCGCAAGGTTTTTGGTGTGTACCCTAGGGTTTCTACCTAGGGTTCGGGAAGTAAGATTGGTGTGCCACGAGTGTCGTGAGTCCACCAAATTTCAGAGAGAGATCCATCAGCCTCTCAAGTAACTGTGCAGACGATCTGGAACATCCGAGAAGTCGGCACACATCGATCGAAGGAGTTCGATCAACATCTGCCATCAAAAGAGTGAAATCACGAACTAGCATTCGTGAGGAGCTGATCAGACGGGAGCTTCGTGTGGACGATCCGCAGAGGCCAGACAGTTGGGTGGCTGCAATATGATAATCAGAGCCCTCTGACGGTAATCAGATTGCAGTGATCGACTACCCACAAAAGGTGATGTGTTCTGAACACAGTACTGTAAAACGTTTACTGATTCAAATTTGAATTTCAAATTTAAATGTATGCTGTTGTATCATATTTAGATCCTAGTGTAGGGTTAATTAGTATTAATTAATGAGATTAATTAATAATTCCACTGTAAAATAGTAATTTTGAAAAAGTTTTAAAATTACCATTTTGCCCCTGCACTAAATTTTTGCTTCAATTGGTATCAGAGCAGGTTCTAGAATATGATATACATATACATGCGTAGATTAAGGTGTAATCTATAAGTTTAAATTTGAAATTTAAAATTCAAAAATTTGAAATTCAAAAAGATTTGAAATTTGAAATTTGGTTGAAATCTCAAATTTGAAATTTGAAATTTGAAATTTGAAATTTGAAATTCAAAATTCAAAATTTGAAATTTGAAATTTGGTTGAAATCTCAAATTTGAAATTTGAAATTTGAAATTTGAAATTTGAAATTTGAAATTCAAAATTCAAAATTTAAAATTCAAAGATTGAAAATTCGAAATTTGAAATTTGGTTGAAATCTCAAATTTGAAATTTAAAATTTGAAATTTGAAATTTAAAATTTGAAATTTAAAATTTAAATTTTGAAATTTGTATATTTAGATATACTTGATCCAAGTAGCAAGTAATCTAATTGGGTTGGTTGCCATGGCCGTCCGGTCATAGGAGAAAAGTAGGGTTTAAAGGCCCTCTCTTCCCATTCGATGGGGTCTCCTATGGCGGTAGGGGTGCCGATGCAATTATATCCCATGCCGATGAAGCAGCGAAATGACTTAATTAAGAAATTTATCATGAATGTGTTAGATTAGATCTAAAAAAAAATTTATGATTTATTTTGAGTTATTTTCTGTTATGAAATGAGCAATAGAATTGCTGTTTATGAAATGTGCTGACCCGTTTGTGAAATGAGTTAACACATTTGGTGAACAGAAAATAAAATCTTTCAAATTTGAAAATTATTTTCGAAATACCAAACCCTGACCCATCAGCCCAAGTACTTAATTAAAAGAATTAAGTGTTGTCTAGTAGGTCTAGAATTGTGAATTAAGACCTAAGACAATTGCATAAACTTTTGGGTCAATGGGTTAGATGAATTAGGTCCATAATTGGGTTAGACCTAAGGTTAGTTTAAAAAATGGACTAATTGGAGTAATTGGTCAAATCTAATCAAAAGTTGAATTAGATTAGGTCAAGGATACTCTAGACTCAACTTCAATAGTTGTAGTTGAATGGGTCCATGTCTTTAACTAGACCAAGATGGACTTAATTCATGGCTACGCGGTGGAGCTCTATTTACTAAGTTGATCAAAATTAAAACTAATGAACCGGTTGGTGTCTAAGGTAAGTTTGACAGTTTTGACCAGTGGTTCTTAAGTGGGAGCTACTCGCATTGATTCGATCATTGACGAGTTAATGGCAAATCCCCACCACTGATCTCACTTACCTGACCAATCTGGTAAGTTAGATTTTGATTAGATCACTTGGTGATTAGAGCTCACCCATGTCATTAGGTAAATCAGTATGACTGATTTAGGTGCTCCTAATGCCAGCTTTAATTAAATCCTTTTTTTTAATCTGACTTGGTGAAGTCAGTGGGAGGATTGAAATTGGCTGGATGATTTCTTCTCTACTATTCTTTAATAAAATCCTCAAAATTATTAGGTCCCTAAAATGATTAAGTTATAATGATAACTAAGTCATAGCCTCCCATTAAGTGAATGATAATGAGTCCATTAGTTCAATGATCATTGGAGGCCCAAAGGCCTGGTGCTCATTGGCTAATGGAATTATTATTCATAATATGATAATTTGATTGAGTCTTTCTGATGGTGGTTAGGTTGGCCGGCCAAAGTCGGGCCTGATCATTTATTGGTCCGATTCACTAAATTAAGTCATGTTAATGGTTGGACCTAACCAGATCTTTTCAGTGGAGGCCAAAGCCTACTGATTAGGTTCTGGGACAAAATAATTACTAGAAGTTGTTTAGAGAAACAACTGGTTAAGAACCTACCCATAGATGCACATGGGTTGACCAACCAAAGTTGGGCTCGTGTGTAGTCTGTGTGGATTCTAGTACCCATTAAGGAATTAAAGTAATTCTCGAATTGGAGGATGAGGCTACCAGTTCGTAAAAATATTGGAAAAAACTTTAGACTAAAGTCCAAGTCTTTAGTATTAATTTATGTACTAATAGAGGTCTCGTTTTTCTTTAAGCAGCTATGGCCACTACCCTGTCGCTCCGGTCATTATTAGATAATGACAAGCTCATGGGATCCAATTTCGATAGCTGGTATCGAAAATTGAAAATCGTCCTTGAGCATGACGGATCCTTTATGTAGTAACGGATCCAGCACTTGAGGAGCCAGCTCCGAACGCTAGTAAAGCGATCCGAGACACTTACTTGAAGTGGCTCAATGACCGCACCACCGTTCGATGTATTATGCTGGCAGCAATGAATGACGAGTTCAGCCGAAGGTTTGAGAATGCCCAGCCACAGGAGATGCTTCAAATGTTGAACGACTCCTTTGGCACGCCTGACGACGTTGAAAGGCACAAAACTAGTTGTGCCATTTTTAATGCTCGGATGAGGGATGGGGCCTCAGTCACTGATCATGTACTGTACATGATCGAGATGATTGAGCGCCTAAGCAAATTGGGCTTTCCTCTGCACGAGCAGCTCGGTAAGGATGCGATCCTTAATTCCTTACCCAAGTCCTTCCTCCCATTTCTTACTCATTTTCGAATGACAAAGCCTGCAGTAAATTACCACGGATTGTTGGGTTGCTGCAGAACTTTGAGAAGGATCACCAACTCCATAAGGAGTCGGTGAATGTAGTGGGAGGGTCTTCTTCTCGTCGTCAACCCTTTGGGAAGGAGAAGAAGAACAAGAAGAAGAAAAATAAGAAGGTGCAATCTCATGCTGGGACAGTAGCACGGGGTCAGACCAAGAAGCGCAAGCATGACCAGAGCCAGGCGGAGTGCTTCTTTTGCAAGAAGCACGGGCATTGGAAGAGGAACTGTCCTCAATACATTGCCTCCCTGGACCCGAACAGGCCAAAGAAGAAGCAAGGTAATTATATGATAACTCCTTGCAACTTTTCGATTTGTGATACTACTGCCTGGGTATTGGATACCGGAAGCCCTTATCATATTTGTAATTCGATGCAGGGTCTGCAGGTCAGTAGGAGATTTGATGAAGGCGAGAGGTTCCTGAATGTTGGAGATGGAAGCAAAGTTCCAATTCTAGCTTTAGGAATTATGAGTCTTGTAATCAATTCTTGTAATGTAATTCTGAGTGAATGTCACTATTGTCCAAGTTTTTTATTAAATATTATTTCTGTAGGCCTTTTGGCCATGTACGGTTATGATTTTTTAATAAAAAAAAATATTTACAATATCATTTTGAATGGTGTTACAATATTTGTTGGATAATTAAATAATAGAATTTACTTACTATCACAGCCTGTTAATGTGGTTCAAAAATTCGGTAAACGCTCTAGAATAGATAATGTGTCAGAAGTCTACCTTTGGCACTGTAGGCTAGGTCATATCAATAAGAACAGGATAACAGGTTGGCTCAAGAAGGAATTCTTGAAGTTAGTGATTGTGAATCACTTCCAACCTGTGAGTCCTGTCTTCTTGGAAAGATGACCAAGTCACCTTTTACTGAAAAAGGTGAGCGAGCCAGTGAACTCTTAGGTCTGGTACATTCTGATGTATGTGGACCCATGAGCTCAAGCGCAAGAGGTGGATTTTTCTACTTCATAACCTTCACAGACGACCTATCTAGTATGGGTATGTCTATTTAATGAAGCATAAGTCGGAATCATTTGAAATGTTCAAACTATTCCGAAATGAGGTAGAAAAATAAACTGAAAAGTGTATTAAAACTCTTCGATCTAATCGAGGAGGTGAATACCTTTCCAATGAGTTTCTGACGTATCTAGGGGAGAATGGGATTCTCTCTCAGTGGACTCCTCCTGGAACACCACAGCATAATGGTGTGTCTGAAAGGAGGAATCGAACCCTGTTAGACATGGTTCGATCCATGATGGGGTTTGCTAGTCTGCGATCTCCCTCTGGGATATGCGCTCGAATCGGCTTGTTACCTTCTAAATAGAGTTCCGAGTAAGTCTGTAGCCAAAACGCCATATGAGATATGGATGGACGTAAGCCAGTACTCTCGCACCTTAGGTTTGGGGGTGTCTGGCTTATGTTAAACGTTTAATTACAGACAAGCTTGGACCTAGGTCTGACAAGTGTAATTTATAGGGTACCCAAAAGAGACCAAAGGGTATTATTTCTACCTTGCTGATGAGCAAAAGGTGTTTGTCAGCCTTAAGACAATCTTTTAGAAAAGGAGTTCCTTAGTGAAGGAACTGTTGCCTCTAAAGTCGAACTTGACGAAGTTCGACAGGTGAAAAAACCGACACATGTTACTGAACCTGAACCGGATTTGATTAGATCAGATCCGGAGCCCATTAATTATGCACCCTTAAGACGCTCTGGTAGAGTACCACATCAACCGGACAGATATTATGGTTTCTTGGTCCGGAATGGTGATCCTATCGAACTTGATGAAAACGATGAGGATCCGATCACCTACATGGATGCAATGCAGAGACCTGACTCTGAAAAATGGCTAGAGGCCATGAAATCCGAAATGGAGTCCATGAAGGTCAATGATGTGTGGACATTGGTTAACCCACCCGAAGGAGTAAAACCCATAGGGTGTAAGTGGGTCTTCAAAAGGAAGAGGGGCGTAGACGGAAAGGTGAAGACCTATAAAGCCCGTCTGGTTGCCAAGGAATATCGTCAACGTTATGGTATAGACTATGACGAGACATTTTCTCCTGTGGCAATGCTCAAATCCATTCGGATTATGCTTGCGATAGCTGCCCATCTGGACTATGAAATCTGGCAGATGGATGTGAAGACAGCTTTCCTAAACGGAGAGCTGGACGAAGAGGTGTATATGATACAACCTGAAGGGTTCACATCCACAGATGAGTCTAAGGTGTGCAAGCTACAGAGGTCCATTTATGGACTTAAGCAGGCATCTCGGAGTTGGAACATACGTTTTGATAGGACGATCAAAACGTATGGCTTCGTTAAGAACGGAGAAGAACCCTGCATTTATAAGTGGGCTTATGGTCCAGCAGTAGTATTTCTTGTATTGTATGTGGATGAATTCTCTTAATCGGGAATGATATCCCTGCATTACAGAGAATAAAGATTTGGCTATTGTCACAGTTCTCCATGAAGGATTTGGGAGAAGCTTCCTACATCCTAGGAATGAGGATCTATAGGGATAGATCCAAAAAGTTGCTTGGCTTATCCCAGTCCACGTACATTGATACTATGCTGAAAAGGTTCAGCATGGAAAATTCCAAGAAAGGCTATCTACCGATAGGCCATGGAATTTTCTCTCTCGAAGAGGGATTGTCCGACAACACCTCAAGAGAGAGAGCGTATGGGTAGGATTCCATATGCTTCGGCAGTGGGATCTATCATGTACGCCATGACATGTACACGACCAGATGTGGCATACTCACTAGGGGTAGTGAGTAGATACCAATCTGATCCAGGAGAGAATCACTGGAAGGTTGTTAAAACCATCCTGAAGTATTTAAGAAATACTAAGGACCAGTGGCTTATATATGGTGAATCGGACTTGAGACTTATAGGGTTTACAGACTCTAGTTTCCAGTCTGATCGCGATGATAGCAAGAGTGTGTCAGGATTTATTTTTACCCTTAATGGTGGGGCTGTCTGCTGGAAGAGTTCCAAGCAGCACACTGTGGCTGATTCAGTATGCGAGGCGGAGTATATTGCTGCATCAGATGCTGCCAAAGAAGCGGTGTGGCTGAGAAATTCATCACCGAGCTCGGAGTAGCACCCTCCCTTGTTGGTCCAGTTCTGCTCTACTGCGACAGCTCTGGAGCCATTGCTCAGGCGAAGGAACCAAAGGCACACCAGCGGACGAAGCATATTCTGCGCCGCTACCATCTCATCCGGGAGATCGTGGATCGAGGTGACGTCGACCTTCAGAAGATCGACGGAAGGAGAACCTGGCCGACCCATTCACTAAAGCCATTGCGGTGAAGGAGTTCAACGACTACAAGTCGAAGATGGGTATTAGATACTGCACCGATAGGCTTTAGGCCAAGTGGGAGATTGTTGGGAATAGTGTCCCAAAGCCAATCGTCAGCCTGTTGACGGTTGTGCTCCTTTTGTATTAGTACATGAATTATAAATAAATAAAAGTTATTTTGGTATTTTTTCATCACAAATGTTTCATCTTCTAATGAACTCCTGTGTTGTGGTGAAGTCCTTAGGACTATTTAGACTCGACAAAGGAGGATTTGTCGCTTAGTCCTTAAACATGTTCGCGACCAAATGATACGTTGTTACCAAGGACGACAA
>NC_026007.2:67406449-67438793 GCF_000442705.2 Elaeis guineensis
CAACAAACGTTTTATTTTACTCAACCTTCTCCCGGATGCGACTATCAACCGACCGACTCAAGAGGGTCCCTACGCCCTTGATAGGATTTGCCGGGGATGCGTCGCGATGGAAGGTGAAATTACCCTGCCCGTGACGGTCGGACCCGAACCACGATAAAGCACGGTTCATTCGACTTTTGCGGTCGTCCAAGTGCCTTCGGCCTACAACGTCATACTTGGAAGACCCGGACTTAACGCCCTCAAGGCGATTGTCTCAACGTACCATCTCTTGGTTTGATTTCTGACCAGAAACGGAGTCGGGGAGATGCGCGGAGACAACAGCTCGCTCGCCGATGCTTCCAGATCTCCGCTCAAAGCGACAAGTTGAGGGACTCCCTGACGATCGACAAACTAGACCAATGGGAGGAGGAAGAACGGGGCTCACCGGCCGAACAGCTTGTGTGATCCCGATCGCAAAAACCCCGATCGGAAGCTATGGATCGGGTCTCAACTACCGACCCAGAACGGCAACGATTGACGGAGCTGCTGACGGCCAACGCCGACATATTTGCTTGGTCGGCAGCAGATATGTCGGGCATCCCTCGGAGACAATAACCCACCGACTCAACATCGATCCGACGATGAGGCCGGTGAGGCAGAAGAAAAGGTCTTTTGCTCCTGAAAGACAGAAGGCCATCGACGAAGAAGTGGACAAGCTGCTCGAGACGGGCTTCATCAGAGAAGCGCATATCCCGATTGGCTTGCCAATGTTGTCATGGTCAAGAAAGCCAACGAAAGTGGAGGATTTGTATTGACTACACCGACCTCAATGGGCCTGTCCAAAAGATAGCTTTCCACTTCCAAAGAACGACCAGCTGGTGGATGCGACGTCCGGATTCCGACTGCTCAGCTTCATGGATGCTTTGCTGGGTACAATCAGATTCGGATGGCGCCCGAAGACGAGGAGCACACTGCCTTCGTGACCCCCAAGGGCCTCTACTGCTATCGAGTAATGCCCTTCGGACTGAAGAATGCCGGTGCCACCTACCAACGACTTGTCAATAAGGTCTTTAAGGATCAGATCGGGCGCAACATGGAAGTATACGTGGACGACATGCTGGTGAAAAGTGCGCAGATTCTGGATCATGTCTGGATCTCGAAGAAACCTTCCGCACTCTACGACAACATCGAATGAAGCTGAATCTGACTAAGTGCGCTTTTGGGGTGACCTCGGAGAAGTTTCTCAGATTCCTCATTTTACAGCAGGAATCGAGGCTAACCCTGAGAAAATAAAGGCAATCATCGACATGCGCCATCCGAACACCAAGAAGGAGGTCCAGCAATTGAACGAAAAGATCGTTGTCCTCAGCCGGTTCATCTCTCGATCGGCTGAAAGGTGCCTCCCGTTCTTCAAAACTCTGAGGCAGGCGAAGGGCTTCTCTTGGTCGAATGAGTGCCAATGGGCCTTCGAGGATCTGAAGAGGTACTTGGCTTCCCCGCCGCTGCTTGTGAAGCCGGAGGTCGGGAAGACCTTGTATCTCTATTTGGCCACCTCCTCCGAGGCGGTCAGTTTGGTGCTCGTCCGAGAAAATGAGAGCCGAACCCATCAGCCTATCTACTATACCAGCAAAGTGCTCCGCGGCGCTGAAGCTCGATATTCAGAGACGGAAAAGATGATTTTCGCCCTGACCGTCTCCGCACAGCGACTCCGCCCATACTTCCAGGTGCATGCCATTGTGGTTCTCACCAACCAGCCTCTGAGAGTGATATTGCGCCGACCGGATACATCGGGATGACTGACGAAGTGGGCGATGAAGCTCAGCGAGTTCGACATACAGTACCGACCGTGACCTGCCTTAAAGGCCCAGGTCCTGGCCGACTTCATCGCCGAATGCCCGACAGCCGACCAAGGATCGGAAGGTGTAGACCCGGGACGAGACGCGGTCTCCGAGCCAGACCCAGTCTCCACCTGGGTACTGCACATCGACGGAGCTTCAAACACTCAAGGGAGCGGGGCTGGGTTCCTGCTCACCAACTCGGATGGGGTAGTCACCGAGTACGCCCTCCGATTCGACTTCAAAGCCTCCAATAACCAAGCCGAGTATGAAGTGCTCCTCGCCGGCTTGAGGATGGCAAGGGAGCTTGGGATCGACAGCCTCCGGGCATTCTCCGATTCTCAGCTGATCGTGAGGCAGGTCAAAGGTGAATTCGAGGTGCGAGATCCAGCCATGGCCAAATATCTCCAGAAAGTGAAGGATCTCGTAACGCGCCTCAGGTATTTTGAAATTTTTCACATCCCTAGGTCGGAGAACCCCGGGCCGATGCACTCTCCAGACTGGCGACCTCCGCTTTCGACTCTTTGGGTCGGACGTTCGTGGAGAACCTCGAGCAGCCGAGTGTCGATCGGGTTGAAGAGGTGCTACAACTGATAGCTGAACCAAGCTGGATGGATCCGATTGTTCGGTTCCTGACCGACGGGATCAGCCCTAAAGATCCCACGGAGGCCAGGCGGCTCCGATGGTCGGCCTCCTAATATGTGATCATGGAAGGCCGACTCTACAAAAGGTCGTTCTCCCTTCCCTTGCTCAGGTGCTTGGGACCGACCGACGCAGATTATGCTCTCCGAGAAGTGCACGAAGAAATCTGCGGGAGTCACTTGGGAGGCAAATCCCTAGCCTACAAAGTCCTGCGACAGGCTTACTACTGGCCCACCATGAGGAAAGATGCGGCTGAGTTGATCCGAAAGTGCGAACCATGCCAGAAGTATGCCAACGTATAGCACCGACCGGCCAGCCAAATTGCTCCTATTGTCGCTCCATGGCCCTTCGCTCAGTGGGGGGTCGACATTCTCGGTCCTTTTCCTCTAGCATCGGACCAAAGAAAGTTCATAGTCGTCGCCATCGACTACTTCACCAAGTGGGTGGAGGTCAAGCCCCTGGCGCAGATTACCGAACGGAAGATGGAGGACTTCGTCCAAAAATCCATCATCTTCAGGTTCGGATTGCCGCATACTATTATCACTGACAATGGATGATAATTCGACAACCAAGACTTCAGAGACTTCTGCGCAAGGTTTCACATCACGCACCGACTGACTTCAGTCGGGCACCCACAGTCCAATGGCGAGGTCGAGGTGACCAACCGGACCATACTACACAGGCTCAAAATCCGACTAAATGAAGCCAAAGGCCTCTGGGTCGACGAGCTGGGCTCCGTTCTGTGGGCTTACCGAACGACCCTCCGCGTTCCGACCGGGGAGTCGCCTTTCAGTTTGGCCTATGGGACGGAGGCGATGATTCCACTCGAGATTGGACTGCCATCTATCAGGGTCAAGCGGTATCAAGAGCCGGACAACTCTGATTGCCGGAGAGCCGACCTAGACCTCCTCCCCGAACTACGAAACGATGCTCAACTTCGTATGGCTTCATACCGACAGAAGATAGCCCGATATTACAACACCAAGGTCAGACCAAAGCTTTTCAGGCCTGGTGACTTAGTCCTGAGAAAGGCAGAAGTCTCGAAGCCCCTGGACCAAGGGAAGCTGGCTCCGAACTGGGAAGGGCCCTACATGGTAGCAGACACCTATGGGCCGAGGGCTTACCGACTGGAGACTCTGGAAGGGAAACCCATTCCTCGGACCTGGAACGCCGACAACCTGAAGTTGTATCACCAATGAACTTTGTACTTGTTCATTCGGAATACAAATCTAGTTTCAAATTTCGAAGTTTTAACTCTTCGACTGACGATTGGCGCTCACCAAAAAGGTCGAGTCCCGACGTCCCGACTCGGACTTAGTGTCCGCGTGAAACCGACGGCCCGACCGCCGACGACGTATCGGGCGCTCGCAAGGGCCGAACCATCCATGGCGATGGGAGTTCACACTCCTTCTACGGTCGAACTTTCGGACCAGACTATCGGCTAACTTACCGATTGGGCCCCGACCAAAGAAATGCGAAATGACTACGCGACCGCCGTCGCAACTTACCGATCGAGCTACGGCTGGTCGAAGGATATTCGGCTTGCCACCGTCTATCACACGATGCGACCACAGTCGCATTCATGACTCACCGACCGAGCTACAGCCGGCCGGAAGATATTCGGCTTACCACCGTATATCATGAGGCACAGTGTAAATACTCGATACAGGGGTATCGAGATCCGACTTATCATCGTTTCCCCGACTAAACGCGTCGGACGACATCCGACTGAACGCGTCAGAAGGGACCCGACTGCCAAGCTTTATCCGACGGTCGGTCGGCTTTCGACTCAACAAACGCGCCCGACTCACAACCGGGCGAAGGACGCCCGACTTAGGCCCTCGACCATCGAAAGGCCGATCCAAAGTCAGGACTTATTCTACCTTCGCGGCGGCACGAATTGCCGAACGTCCTGACTAATCTATATGGGTTAGCAACTTACGCGTTCGAATGCATTCCACAACACATGAAAAAGAAAAACAAGCAGAGGAAAAAAGTTTAAGTCCAAGACTTTGATTTCATTAAAGATCAAAATGGGCTTTACAAAGTTGGGCCGAAGTCCGAATACAAGCCGGAGCAAAAGCAAAAAAGAAAAATTAAAACCGACTAATCATCGGAGTCGACCTCCTCCACTGGATAGCGACGGGGGACGGTCGGCGAATCCGCTCTGGCTTCGGCAGTCGGGGCCGCCTGGTCTTCAGTAGCCCGCTCTACGTCTTCTTCGGCTTCCGCCCTGGTGGAAAGGCCTTCCGACGCTGGTTCGGCCATCTCCTCCACGGTTGGGGCCTCCGATTCTGGCAGAACTATGCTGCTGAGGTCGATTTCTGGGTACAGCCTCGAACGGCTTCCCGATCATCCTCGTATCCGACCCAGTACGAAAGGAAGCCGCTCTCCAGAAGCTCTTCTCGGTACTCTTCCGAGTCACGAAAGTCTTCGACGGCCCGACCCAAGGCCTCCTTCGCCGACTCTGCTTCGGCCTTCGCGATGTCTGCATCGGCCTGGGTGATGGACAAGCCTTCTTCGGCCTTGGCAAGATTTTCGAGGCTTACTCGGAGCTGCTCGCGGTCGGCCTCCAACTCCTTGGCGAAGTTGTCTCGCTCGTGCCGAAGCTGGCGGACGGTTCGGGACTTCTTCTTCGCGTCGTCCCTGGCCGACTGCAGCTCCGACCCCGACGTCGCCAAGGCTCCCTTGAGTCGAGAGACCTCCTCCGTAAGTCGGGAGACCTCCCCCTCAAGTCGGCCCTCCCGATCGACCGACTGTTGCAGCTGGTCGACCAGGATGATCTTGTCGGCTTCAAGGGCCGCGACCTTGTCCCTCCAAGCCACGCGCATGTCGCCGAACTTCCGGTATCCGACCTCTAGCTCGGATATATTGAAGACCAGCTGCACAAAACAAAGCCAACCGTTAAGGGACCGAACTTACGAAAATTGCATTGAAGGCAAAGAAAAGAGAAACTCACCCGGATCATCATCGGATAAAATGAAGACAGCATGTCGGAGACACGCTGGTTCTTCATCGCATCGATGTCGGCAGGAAGGAGGAGCGCCTGGCACAGTCTCCTGGCCAAGTCATGGTTGGCCAGGCCCGACGCACCTTCGGGGAGTGGAAAGTCGGTCGATCCTCCGTCGGCCGACTGTCCTTCGTCGCCCGACGCCATGGGGGCCTTCCCTCGGTCGGACGCCCAGGCCCTGATGTCGGAGATCGACGGCAGGCTTGAGCCTGACCGAGTCTCGACCGACGGTGCGGCAGCAGCGGGTGCTGGTCCTCGGGTTCGTGAGCCTCCCCCCGATCCTCCTCTTCCTGCTGGGCGGCCGGCGCGCCATCTACCGACTCAGCCGCCCTTCTTTCGGGCGAAGCGGCGCCCTCGCCCGACGATCCCTCGAACGGGACTTCGACAAGCACTGTCGACGCCGACAGTGCGATGACGGGCTCCGCCCCCGACCCAGTCGGTTCGCTCGGCGGAGCTGCGTGGGGCCTCTTGGGAGGCCGCGATGGTCCGGCCCCTTGCGCCGGCCTCTTTCGGACGGCGTACTGACATACGTCGGCTGCCGTCAATCGTGATCTCGACGGCATATCTGCAAACAACGACGGACGGTCAGTACCATAAGGAAGAAACAAAAAGAAGAAAAAGGGCAAGAAAAATGAAAAATCGACCTAGGCAGGGGACCGGGCTGAGGCCGGCGTCGTACAGGGCCTGCTCGATGACGAGCTCACTCTGCTTCGGCACCGAGATATCCTTCAGCCGGTGGAAGTCCTCCCGGTCTTCAGCCTCCACCCGACTGTTCTCGTTCGGCTCAGTTCGGGGGTTCCCCCAACGAACAGGGAACCCCCAGGGAGTGGAAGAGGATGCGAAGAACTGGTTCTTCCATCCGTGAATAGACGACGGAAGACCAGTAATGAAGGAGAGCCCCTTCCGAGGAATGAAATACCACCATCCTCGAACTTTAGGATGGGGTCGGAGGACGAAGAAAGCTCGGAAGAGGGAGATCCGAGGGTCGATCGGCAAAAGCCGACACAGAAGCGCAAAGCTGACTATCAGCCGAACTGAATTCGGTGCAAGTTGTGCTGGGCACAGCCCGTAATAGTCAAGAATGTTTCGGACAAACTCCGGAACCGAGAAATGAAGGTCGGCCCGGAGGTCCTCCAAGTAGAAGGCCACCTGGCCCTCAGGCGGACTGTTAACCCGACCGTCGGCACCAAAGGCGAACAGCCGAAACTGTCCCGGGATGCGGTATTGCTCTCGGAGCCGATCGACGTTCGGCCCCAAAAGTGAAGAGACCTCCACCTCCGGGGTCGATCGAGTGTCGTCAGTCGGCTCTCCCGACCGACCACCTCCTGGAGACGTTCTAGTCATTAACTGAAACAAATGGCAGGAAATAAAGGAGGAGGAGATGGTGAAGGTGATGATGGCCCTCAGAGGAAGGAGAAGGAACTCCTAAGAAGAAGTGAAGTGGAGGAGAGTACCTGGAATAAGAAATTACGCAGGCAGAGTCTCGACAGCAAAATGAGGAGGGTAAAAAACTGAATAGGGATGACCCTGTATATATAGTACCCCCCGACGGTCGAGATGAAGGCACGATCAACGAGGACTCCCCAGATCTTGCCACGTGGCATCATCCGGGCCGTCTGTCGGCCCGACGGTTCGACGCACCTATCTTCAGATCTAGCCACGTCACCTCCATCCGCTCCAACGAACCCGTCCCAATGGCCGCACGCCACGTGGCATAAAGACCGCGACGTTTCGTATCCCCGAAGGGACGGTGGGAATGACGGTTTCCCTTCCCGATGAGACGAGACGTCTGACACCGACAGGACGTCCGACACCAACATGACACCTGGCGCCGACAGGACGTCTGACGCCGACGGGACGGGACGTCTGACACCGACTGGACATCTGACGCCAGCGAATCGCTCGACGTTCATGAGACGCCTGACATCATATCGACCCGCGGTACGGTCGGAACTTGGCACACAGTGAATCTACTCCTTTTCGTCCGGCGTTACTGCCCGAACGAAGACATCGGCCAGCGCGCCGTCCGACTCAGGAGTGGAGGGGGGCAACTGTTGGGGAATACCGACCGACCCCGCTCATGCCGACTTATAATCGGGCATACCCGACCGACCGACCGACCGGTCGTCGGGTGCCGTGACCGACCGATCGACAGCTCCCTACCCGATCGAGGATATGCCAGTCGGGCAGACTTTTTTCGCTCTCCCGACCGACGCACCAGGGAGTCCGATGGCCGACTCCCGCAACGTGCCCGATTGACCGTCGGAGGGGTCCGAATCTCCACCCGATGCCACTCAGCCGGCCACCGACCTAAGGTCGGTCGACTCCTCCGATCGCCGTACTACTGCCAGAGGCTGTCAGTCCTGACAGCAGCATGCGGCACTGCCGCCTAAGGGCATCATCCCGCCTAGGGCATTGTCAACCCTAGTGATTTGACAGCCCCACGACGATGTGACACTTTCACGGCGACTCTGACAGTCTACAGTGAGTTGATAATTCCTCAATTGTCTGCGCCATTAATGACGGCGCCATACTACGCTCCACTATATATATCGGGGAAGGCTACAGTGCTGGGGGCCGGAAGAAAAACTGACAGGCTTGCCCTCTCTCTCTCTCGTTGGGTTCTTTGCTTTCTTCTTACTGTTGCCTAGTCTCCTCTCTGACTTGACCGTCGGAGGGTCCCCGTCGGAGCAGCCTCCGGTCAGTGCGAACTTTCTTTTGCAGACGCTCGTTCCCGACGATCAGACGACGAGGGGATTGGCCGCAACAAACTACAATCGGTGCAAATGTGCCCATCAACTCATCACTAATATACCCTTCCCAGAAAACCATCTTTACCGAACACCAAACCCAAACAAAACCAGAATTTTGATGAGAAAACTCAAAAGCCCGTTGTTCTACGAGACAAATCCAAAACAATGCCACATATAACATCAAACGGCAATGCCAGTGTTTCCTCTATTCCTCAAACTTGTCGCAGATCTAGGGCAAATCAGAGCTGCATTTCTCCATTCAACTCAAAAATCGAAATGTAGAAAGGGAGAACTCGGAGTGGCACCTTCGTCTCGGATACAAGACGCGATTTTGGGGTCCCAGGAACTTGAAAGATCGTGACTTTTGGAGGCTCCGAGAGGAACGTCGGCTTTCGATCACAGCATACTAAAGCTTCATCAGAGAAATGGGGCGAAAAAGATTAAATTTTGAGAGCGGGAACGAGGAAAGGGAGAAAATTATCGTTCGAAATCCTCCAAAAAGCGCCTCTGGATAGCGGATTTAGGGAGAATCTATGCAGGGGTTTCTGGGGTTTGGGAGAACAAAAAGACCGTGCGATCATCCTGTGATGGACTACCACTTCAATCAGTAATCATACGTATCCAACAGATGAAAGAAAAACGTGTATCTTGTGCCATTCAACAAAAGATTACCGCATCATTAAAAAAAATATTTTTTATTTAAATCAATAAAAATTGTCAACCAGTGGTTAAGGTAAACCTTTCCCATTCACCAAGCTTAAATAACAGCGAATCTTTTTTAAATAATAGATGATGAAATCTTTTTATTAGATGGAACGAAATATACGTGGTAGAATGATTTCAACAGATAATTTCTCGAGTCAATGAATCCCACACCTTCTAACTTCCACCTAGCACCATAGACAAGGAATCTTAATGCCGCCCTGCCTCCCACATTCCTTTCTTTTTAGTCAACTTAATATTTTTTTTTAATTGTGCTTCTTTTTTTATTTACTCCACCAAATCTCCATTGTGATGGCTCTAAAGGGGAAAAAAAAATCATTAAAAAAAATAGAATAAAGAGCAGAAAAGGAGAGAGAAAGAGGGGGGAGGTTAGAGGAGATGAAAGGAGAGGAGGAGATAAGGATGAAAACATATGGAAGGCTATGATGATATTAGTGGTGCAAGCGAGCCAAATCGAGCTAAGCCGAATCGAGTAGATAGAAGCTCGAGTTCGATTTGACTCAAAATATTCAGTCTTAAAATTCGACTCGAGATCAACCGAGCTTTAATATTTCAAGCTAAAGTTCGGTTCAGTAAAAAATAAACAAAGTTCGAGATCGATTCGATCTGACTCGAATATCAACTGAGTCCTACTCAAACTCGAGTTTGAGCTCAAAATCGAGTTTTAACTTATTAATAATATATATATTATAAATAAAAAAATATTTTTAAAAATATATATAAATTTGAGTAGGTTCGTAAGTTTTTCGATTAAGTATTCTGCTATTCGAGCTCGACTCAAAAATTTATTCGAGTTCAACTCAAATTTGATATTAATTTAATTAGATTAAGTTCAAATTCGTATCGAACTTGAGTAATTCATAAGTAACTCAACTTATTTGTATCTCTAGACAACCAGAAGGACATTGGCATGCCCGTCGTTGATAAGATTTTCTATCTTGTCTACGTCGAATTACGGTGAGGGTTTGGAAGGGAATAGTGTTGTCATGGGACATCTTCACTGTCCGAGGCAGCGGTTAGTGCTGCAATCACCAAATCCAATAAGAATGAGAGGAGAGGAGAGAGGGATTGCGGAGGTTGGTGTCACGGAAGATAAGACAAAAGACGTTGTATGTGGGGCGAGGGAGGTGGTCTAAGAGAAGAGGGCATGATGGCACCAAAGAAGTTAGTAGCGAGGGAGATAGGGAGCATAGGTTCTTACAACCATCGAGGAGATCAAAGTTGGGGGCAAAAAAAGGGTTATCATTGGATCATCCCAAATGGATCTGCACCTCAATCAACCTAGATACACCAACCAAGTTTTTTTTTTGGCTTCCCAATCATAGTTTTTTTTCTTCCGCGTCACAATTTTTCTCTTCCCGGTCGTGATTGATTCCATTCTCTTCTTTCCATCCGTATCTTTTCCATCAGTGATTTTTTTTTTCCTACATTGGTTAAATTGTTCCAAAAATGACATGATGGACCTGCTTCAACCAATAAATTTTTCTAGTAGAAGGGTTTGAAAACAACACTAGGGACTTCCATAAAAATGATACCTCTTTCACTTCCTATTTCTGTTGAGTTAAATTTATTTCTTATAATAAAACTAATAGTTAATCCTCAAATTATTCTTAATTACATCATAATAACATTAATCGTAGAGAGGCTAATCCAGTCGATGGTTTCTATCTTGTAGACAGGCTTGGTTGTATTATTATTATATTTTTTTTATCCTCTTTCGCACCTTGCAAGTTGCAATACAGCCTGTAGTTTATTGTTATAATTTTTAAATGATATTTTTCTCCTTGATTAATGTTTCTTTTCTCTCTTTCCCGTTCCCGTTCTCCTTTTTGCCCGGCCCTCCGGGGTTCCTGGCTGGTTGGCGCAGATGGCTGTTGCCCGTTGGTACCTTTGGTTGCTGATAATTAAGGCGGTTGCGTCTAACATCCACTTCATAGGATGGATATTAAGGAATTTTCCATCAGTTTTGTGATCCAAGCGGTCGAATTGGCGCAATTTATGATGCAATCAAGTAAATTTTCAGGATTGGGTGGGTTGGATGCAGTTTATGAATTGGCCACAGGACTAAGATAGAGACATGGTTAACAATATTTGCACTAATTCATAATTGAGCTCAATGTCGGGTAAACATCAAAGCATATGGTAAATGCCACCGCTCTGTTCAAACATTAACCTATGGTAAATGCTCACAACTTCAAAACACTCTGGCAGAGAGAGAAACTATTAAACCCTGTAAGAAATCACAATTTTCATAAAATTCCTACCAATTTCTTTGATGAAATCCCTATATAAAACACATGGAAGGACACATACAGTAATGGGATGAAATCAATAAGCTTACCGAGATATTAAAAAACTAGTTTTAATCTTCAGCCTGTAATAAACAAACAATTCAAATGGGAATCCTCAAACAATCCAGAGGAACAGAATCATCAGTTGAATCACTAAACACCCTAATTAACAAGAATTGAAAGTCTGAAAGCTTGGAGGATTGAAAGCTTTCAGAATTCATTACATCACGTATGTATCAAACACGATTCTAACCCATGTACTTTGACATAGTGAAGCTAACACAACCAAACCAGACAGGACATCATAGAGCTTGAAACGACAAATACAGGACCTATAACATAGACATCTAATTCTAATCAACCCCCTTTTATCCCCCCCAATAGGACAGTTGCGTTATTTAGAACATTATCCCTCTGACAAAGCTCACACCCTCCCACCTAAAGCATCATTTAGATTCCTCCCAAGCAAAGACATCAAGCCACCACCATGCACTCTTCCCTCAGGGATCACAAATCCAAAGCTCTTCTTCTGGCTCCCTGCTCCATCTCTGCCTACATCAGTGAGCCCAGATGACTGCGAGGGGGATTTCATAGAGAGCGGAACCAACACCTGAGATGGTATTAGCTGCATCCTCCCCAGACTCTCCTGCGACTCGACACAGTCCCATAAGGTGCTCATGGCTGAAGATGGGTGCTCGTTGTCGATGCTGCTTCCCACAGTTGTTGAAATAGAGACTATGCCATGGAAGAGACCAGGCCCGATCATGCTCCCACTCTTCCCAGCCTCACGCTCCTGCTGAGAGAGCACCAAGCTCCCATGGGCCGCACAAAGACCGCTCTTCCCCCTAGCAAACTTCTCACACCCCTGGCCCCAGGTGCAGCGTTTTCCTCCACCGTGGGCCTTACAGAAATCGGTGCTCCCCTGGGCACTCTTCCCACATCCCTCAAACTTGCACCGTTTCCCCCCACCATGCCTCACACAGCAATCAGTGCGGCCACGGGCACTCTTTGTGCATGCTGGCACAGCACATCGCTTCCCTCCTCCATGAGCGACACAGAAATCAGTGCCACCATGGACACTCTTTGGGCAGACACCGCCCCCCTCAAAGCGGCACCTCTTGCCCCCGCCATGGCCCTTGCATAATGGAGTGCTCCCCTCTGCCCCTTTTGTGCACCCTTCAAAGATGCACCTCTTACCCCCGCCATGGGCCTTGCAGAACATGGTGCTCCCCTGCGCACCCTTGCAACAGCCTGTGAACTGGCATCGGCGACCCCCTCCATGGGAGATGCACAACCCCGCCTGGCCCTCAGCACTACGGGTGCACCCCTCTACCGTGCACCTCTTTCCTCCACCATGCCTGATACACAACCCGGATTTGCCACGGGCTGCTTTGGTGCACCCTGCATGAGCACACCGACGGCCCCCACCATGAGCAATGCAGAAGTCCGTCTTCCCCTCTGCACTCTTAGTGCATCCAAGCTGCTGGCACCGCCTCCCTCCACCATGGGCCTTGCAGTATGCTGTTCGACTCTCAGCTCCTTTGTTGCAGCCAGGTTTCTGGCACCTTTGTCCACCTCCGTGACCTATGCAGAGTCCAGATGACCCTCTTGCACCTTTAGAACATCCATTGAATCTGCACTTCTTCAGATGATGGTGGTGACTCCTTGTATCAGCAGCCTCGGAGGCAGCAATCATGGGCTCAGACATTGCACTCAAGGAACCATCAGTTGTGGCAGAAGGCTCAGGACTGAACTGAAGCTCATGATGAGAACTGTGATGCTTATGGGTACTTCCTTCACTTCCCTGATCTAACAGTTCTGCGGTTTCCGGTGCGGTTTCCATAGTATTAAGACTCTCCAGCCTTGGAGCAAACAGTAGAGAAGGCATATATCCACCTGATTTCCTCTTGGCTGAAGTGGAACCCTCATCAACAATTGGAACGGGGAGGCATCTTTTGGCAGCAGGTGATGGAGTTTCACGATTGCTCTCGGCCGGGGCTGGGATACTTTCTGAATTCCCTCGTGAAAGTCCCAGCTTTAACATCGCAGCATCTGGTCCGGGAAAACGCTGGCTAAATAAGCTCATAGATTGTTTGGCTTTGTTAATTCCAGATGGATAATAATCAGCAGAATAGATATTTGGAGTTGGACCCAGTCCAAGGACCAGTTTACATCCATCATCCTGAGAAGAAAGATCAGAATTGCTCTGAGAATGGACTCTTCTACAGGTGTTGTTAATTCCATAGCCAAGGCAGTCAAGATGCAAAGTGGTATCACCCAAGTTGTCGTTCTTGCCACTAGTGGAAATGTGAGCTGTTTGTGTGCCTGAAGTAATCATCAAAGGTTCCGTTCCATATAAGAAGACCTCGGTCATGTTAAGATCCATTCTGCTTAATGTGAAGGGTGCAGGAGAAATCGATTATGGTGGATCTAGGAAGAAGTTGGAGCAGAACACACTTGTCAATCTCCTAACAGTGCATTGTTAAAACTTCACCACAGAATGAGAAACTAGTCTACTGATATATAAATAAAATGGAAATAAGTATCAAATCTTAATTCACAACAGCTTCCACCGCTGACAAAGCCTGATGTGTCTGCCCGGTCCATGACTGGGACACTGATTTGATCAGAGATGAACTTATGGTCAAGAGGCTACTGCATTCTCAGCATATTTGACAACATTTCATAGATAAAATCCTATTGGAAGAACAGCTGATGTTAAGCAGAAAAATGAATTTCCAGCGAGCTGTTTACTTCTGGTTGAAATATCTCAAAACTTCATTGATCCTGCAATTCGCAAATGTAAAATTAATCCAGAGGATACCTTATTTGATTGTCAAAGTAAAAGCAGCTGATTGCATACTGCATATGTTGGAAGAGCATATCAAAATAAGATTATACATTAAGTGACCAGAGACCAATGTGTGAAAAAAGTCTTAATAAGTCAGACAAAAGAAAAGAATTTTATTCAACCTAGACAGAAAAAACGCATAGACATGAACAGACTTTCTGTTTTTTTTAATATTTTATATCCCCTTTTTTGGTGTGTTAATCAAAAGCATGGGAGTGGCAAGACATGCAAGACTTTTTACCACATTTGACTTAATCTTGAGAAGTGTAATTATATGAACAAACAGAAAATTGAGAGGTCCAATGCAGTCAATGTGGTGAGCCCAACCATCAGCACACCCATACAAGGGTACAGATGCTTCACGATGTACTGTAACATGCAGTACCCATCAACACAAAAATTTTAGCAAATAAAAACTCAAGCCATATTACATGTCCCATTCTGAATAAGAATGTTTTCTGAAAATATGTGCAACAGATAACTTATAGCCATTGATACATTGTTGACAGCATTACAAAAAATAAAATCCAAAAGTGAACATAGTATGTGTATGAAAATGAACAGTCAAACAAGACTCACAAAAATAGTTACATGACAAATTTTGCATGAAAAGATCCAGTAATAGTAGTATAAAACATTTTAAAGAACAAGAAAATCACACTCACTTTTCCATGATACAAAATATCACAATCACCACCAGCCTATCATCCACCAAAATCACTGATCAAGAATCCAAGAATCTTATTAATTCAAGAATATAAAATTTAAAAACATGAATTTTAAAAAAAAAATCCTCATATTAAAAAGACAAAAGCTCCTTCTGTTAAAGTCAAATGCTAGTATGATCAGCCAAATTCTTAATGATAAATATACTGCCACCCAGTCTTCATCACTTTGGCCAAGAAATTTTCTTCTAAACACCATATTAATAAAGAGCTGATATATTTAGCATGCAGAACCATTAGATCATCCAACAAATGTGACACTATTGATCACACCTAAAAATAATGGCAATCGTAAATTTATATGCGCTGGAGAATTTTCTAAAGTTGATATATGATAAGGCTAATAGGCACTAGCATATGAAAGTGGTAAAACATGATTGAAGAATCCAACTGATGAAGATTACTATTGCATCATCATATTGTTCAACCTCATATATTTTCCTGTCAAAATAGTATAAGAAGATTCCTATGGGATAAAATATAGCCAAGGGATAAAATACCACCAGGGGATAAAATATCCCCAAGACGAGTAACTCAAAAAAATGTCTTTTTGAATGTGTCAAGTATATTCTCTCTATCCACAATTCTATTATATCCTAGAAGGAAACAACATAGCAAAATAACTCATATGCCTCAAAGCTTATCACATGGAATTTAGATGGCAACACCACATGCACTATCTCCCAAACTGTTGAAAGCTCATCTCTCTCCATGTGAGTACTCAATGCAAATGTAAGCCTTGAAATTCAAAACAGGGCCATAAAAGAAAAAGGTACTTGACTTTAGAAAAGATGGAACAACTTGATGAATTAATTTGTCTTCAAGATCACTAAAGCAGCAGTAGACTACATCATAAGAAACTTGATGCACAAGAAAATTCCTCAGATATGTTTTTCTGTATGGCTATTGAAGAAATAAACGAGTCATGCCCCATATGCCCGAGTAGCTAACATCAAATTTCCACTTATTGAACAGAACCAATGAACCTACTCAGAAGATCTTGAGCATATATCATATACCGATTGAAGATCATAAATTTATTGTGCACTGTACCAACCATGATCATATTTCAATTGTTGAAGTTCCAGATCCTAAGGGGGGAATCAGCTAAAACAACATCAAGTTCCTGCTACAGAAAAGAAAAACAGATGTACTCATCAAAAAAACTATTTGACCATGCATTCCAGCAAAGACATCTATATTTTACAAATTTAAAAAAAAAATTGATTTTATCCCGAGAGACTTTACCAAAGGAATCCAATTCCTCAACAGGACATCCCAAAGAAGGAACACACGGATCTCCTTCCAAGAAAGAGAACTCTATCAAGAACCTGAGCTTTGCATCATGTAGAAAGCTCAACAGGTTCGGCAACTCATATTTCTTTCAGAAGTTAATTAATTTTTGGGCAAGCAATACTATGATACACAAAAGAAAGGCGAAAAGACAGATTTTACCCCGAGCTCAAACCCCGTAACCACAAACCCATAACTTGAAAAAATAAAACGAAGATCAAACTCACAAATCACCAGACACTCTGGAACTAATAAAGTTCAAAAACACTCATTGAACTCCCAGAAAGAGGAGATCCAAACCAAACCAGCGCAAGATCCAAACTTTTTTGTATCTCAATCACAAAGAAACTGCCAAAGTTCAAAAAACACATTGGTAGACACAATAAATCACTCAAATCAAACCCTAGAACACCGGATCCCAACATCAAACAACAGAACTAACCCAAAAAAAGATTAAAAAGAAGAAAAAATCGAAAAAAGACTACCAGAAATAATCGAAACAAGCTCATCATAAACACCCCAACCTTCCACAATCAAAAACGAAATCTAGGAAGAAAAAACAAATTTAAACATTTAATTCAAATCGGAGAGAAAAGAGTTGGGGAAAAATATACCAGAACGCGTTCAAGAGATCGAAAGGGGAGCCGTGGACGGATAAAAATCCTCGAAGAGAGAAGAAACCGGACGAGAGCTTTACGAGCGCGGAGGAATCCACGAGGAATGGTAGAGAGCTTTGGACCGTGGCGAGAAGGAATTTGGCCTCGCTCTGGTGCTATTATTAGGGGTTTGGGAGGCGACGAGTGGGGAGATGACGGCCGGGTATGAGCTGGCAAACGCCGTTAACCGCGCCGGCTGAGACGCGATGCGCCGTTTGAGGTTTAGTGGACGGAATCAGAGGAAAAAGGCCGGCGGCTCTGCGGGGAGTGGGGCCCATCGAGCGTGCAGTCGCTGGACGCTCGTTTGTTACCGGTTTTTGGCGCCTAGCCGGTGGTGCGTCGCATACGCTTCCAGTCATCGAGAGATTACTTTTCTGCCCACACCCACATTTATCATTTTTTTTTTTTCCCCTGAGAACAAGGAGGGAGTGGAGCCCACCTAAGTTTTATCGAAGTGTGAAATGGGTTGCGGAAAGGAGAGAAGAGTGGAGGTAAGCGGAAGGGTGGCGTAATAGGATTCGTGCGATTAAGATTGGAATGCTTCCTGGAAGCATGGCTTGCTTTTGAAATGGCATGCAAGCAACATCCACGAGGTAAGAAAAAGCTTCTGACAGTCATATGGATTTAGTATATATCCATATAATCTTTGTTTTGGAAGATGTGCTTCTCTTATATTTCTAAGTATGGGATATGTTTTATTTACTATGATTAGAGACATGGAAAGAAATGTACACACTTTTGAATTCAATTAAATAGTAGAATAGATCATATCATTGTGTTATTGTTGTTAGTTTTTATTTTAGATGATTATTATATTTGAAAATTTTTTAACTTTTAGATTAAAATAATGGCATATAAATGTCCGCAATTTAGCAGTTTTCAAGAACCGTCCCCTTGATTGAATAGACTGCATCAATCTTTTTGGAACCTTATGTTTAATAATGAAGAGTGTGTGACCTGCCAGCAGACAACATTGATTAAAGGAAGAAGATACATCAGACAAGAGGTGCTCATACAACCATTTTGATATAATATTTTATTTTATAAATATAATTTTATTAATAAAATAAAATATATTATTATTTTTTAAAAAAAACTTTAAAAGAAAAAGAAAATGTTTTTTACCTCTAAAATCTCTTCTTAAAGAGTTCAAATATTATTTGGATCCACTTAAATGCTTAACCAAATGTCTAATTTGAGCCACAAATTATAGTTGCATTGTCAAAAGCTAGCTACCAATCCTCCAGTAACTGGTAGGATTAATTTTTGATTATTTTTTTCAAAAAAAAAATCTGGTTTGATCTAATTGAATGATCCTTAATTAGGCCTCCCAATAAATAAAACGCCAAGTAATGGCATAATAAGCATCTATTAATATATATATATATATATATATATATATATATATTCTATATATGTTGGTGTGCGTGCGTGCGTGTGTGCCAGGGCTTGATTGGACACATCGGCAAGGCATTCGCAAGTAGCTATTGTTCCTTCACGCAAAGCAAGCCACTCAGCCAGCAACATTGTTTGCTTCTGAATAATTATATTTTAGATAAGACTTCTTTGATCTTTAGAGAGCATTGAAGTGTTAAACAAATATTTTGGTCCTCCACGGAACTAACTCTGCTGTCACCGAGGATTTTGACAGCAGAAAGACAGTCATTCCCGATGACTAGCATGTTATTACCTTCCTTTCATGCATCCATGTTCATCAAGCTCCTGTAGCTGGCTACACACAAAAATCTAAGACCCCATGCTGTAAGGATCACATAAAGAGTTCCGGACCCACTCCACCTGCCATTTGAAACTTTGAGATCCACCAATCCCTGATCGAAAGCTGCCTCCCCAGTCGCGCGCTACTCTGGGTTCACATGTTAACGGTTTGTTGCTTTTAGTACTGGGTCGCTATAACCATCTTTTTGTTAGACAGGGACCATGATTGGACCATCGATAGAGATGGCTAGCAAGAGGGTGAGCAAACGAGGACAAGGCTTGGGGCCATTGGTTTCAGAGCACTTGTCTACTTCATAAGGGGTGGACCATACAAAAGAGTAGCATATACCCACCACCATGGAAGGCTGAGGGTACTTTGGTGTAAGGGTCTTATGGCTCCAGTCTTGCTAGGAGTGGAGAGGGTGAATTGGGGGGGAAAAAAGAGCAACGGATGTATAAAATTCAAGAAGAAGAAATAATGATGACAGAGGAGATCAATAATGGTTCGAGTCGAATGATCGGATGGTATTCTCTTTGGGGTGTTAGATTACAGTAATAGTGAAATTCACAAGCAAGTGGCTATCTATTGTCCTTAAACAGATGATGTTTTGTCCATTTTTTCCGGTGTCAGGTGGAAGGGGACTAAGCTTTAATAAAGAGACTAGAGCATAACTCATTTAGCATCAAGTTAAAGGAAAAGAAAAAGAGTGTAGACTTGCTTGCACAAGTTCACAACCCACAAATATCCACATCTCCAACAATATTCCATGCTCCAATCGATGCATTTTGTTCACAATTTTATCGCTCCATCTTATTGCTAGAAAATATGATCTGAATCAAGAGCTCAGGAACATCGTATAAGATATAAACCATCTCCCGAGTATCGGGATGATATCATCTTGTCATTGTTTCAGTATTTTTATCGATATATTTTGAAATATTTTTTATTTTAAATATCAAAATGAGACAGAACAGCGATACATTCTATTTTATAAAAAAATTGAGATAGTTTCATCGTATAAAATTTAAATTTTTTATCAGAATTGTCAGTTTTCCGCTTAATGCTTTTGCTTGGCAATTAGTAAAGCAGCTCTTTTGGCGTTCCGTTTCCCTTGCCGCCCTCACAACGGCCGCCACGGCTCGCTCTCTCCAACAAAAAAAAGTAAAATAAAATAAAAATAAAAGAACAACCAACTGACCAACCAATAACGATTGCTTGCTTCATGGTCTCAAACTCCACGTCCGCCCAGGATCCACTCGGCTGGAGCCGAGCCGGCTGTGACCAAACCTAACGGCAAATGCCTGACGCCGTCTTCGGTCCCCTGCCTGCGCCCTCGACCACCCCATTCGTTGAGTCCGTACACTCGGCGGTCAATTATTGCCTGGCCCCGGGCGACGTGGCCGAAAACGGTTCGCCGCTTATCCGACGTGGCGATCCGGACTTGGAGGCGCGACTTAACCGCCGATTTTAAAGCGGGCGCGTTCGCTCCCGCGTTTCCGCGTCGCGCGTTCCCGCAACACGACAAATGAGGGCGTCGAAAAGGAGGAAGGTGCACGTGTCCATTTCTGATCGGCTGCAACGAGCTCCATTCGCTGCGGGCAATTCTACTTTCTCAGATCACGCATACAAGTTTCTATGCGATAGTAGAACGAGCTGTCGTTTTGGCTCACGTGGGTCTATCCTGACCGTTCGTCCATTAAAGAAGGTGAAGGCGTTTCTGAACGGGTGAGATGCCAGGATCGGAATTTGGACGGTTAATGTAACTTCTTCATAGAAATAAGTATGCGGACAGGAGTCGTGGTTGAATCTTACGCTCGAAAGAAGGACACGCCTTCCCTTGCGCCCATTGACCGTTGGATCGTCCACTGCTCGGTTCGAGGTCCGTGTAGGCATATGAGTGACGGAGTTCGTTGCGCTTTACGAGCTGTGCATTGGCTGATCCAACGGTCGATCGCTACGAAGGATGACGTATCTTTCTTTGACTACAACTACGAGGGCCGCTGGTCGTTAGAGAGACGGAAACGACACACGAGGAAGACCTACAAAATGACTAAAATGCCCCCTATGAGGTTTCACAAGTGACAGCTGGGATTTTACTTTGGTGTCCCAGGATATCTTATTTTTTTTTTTTTTTTTAATTTATTTTTGATCATCAAATTAAATATAGACTGATAAGATGAAAAGCTAGGTATATTATTGATGTGATAAATATTTCAAAAATTAATATTATAAAATATTATAAAGATGGTATTTTTTTTTTAATCTTTGACTGCCAATTCGAAAGATGGAAGAGCTCGGAAGGGCAAAAATGGAGGATCAGGCAGGTGGAGGTGCACCAAGAGCACTGTGGGCGAAGGGAGGAGCATCGATAGGTGGAGAATCTATCAAGGAATGGGGGGTGCCGTGGGTGAGGGAGGGGATGCGATGGCAGAGTCGCACAGTGGGGGAGCACCAATCAAGTGGGAATAGGGGTGGCATGAGCAAGGAGGCGTGGTTGCGGCACGAGCATGATCGCAGTGCGATCGCGGCACGAGCACACGGGGTGGGGGGGGATCGGACAAGCATTGGTGGGTGGGTAGGGTAGGGTGGGGTGAGAGAGTGGAGGGAAGACCGCACCGAGAGGGGTGCGCGAGATGGCTGTGGGCCTGTGGCAGAGAAGAAGAAAGAACAGAGTGTGGAGGGGAGGCCATGAGCAAGTCGGCGGCATAGTCGCAAGAGGAGGGGTTGGCTGCACGAGCGCCAATTGAGGAGAAGACCGTCGGGGAAGGGAGGGGGGAGCGGCGCAGGGGGTGGGTTAGCGAAGAAAAAGGAAGAAGACCATTGGAGGGTGTTGTGGCAGAGAAAAAGAAAGTATAGAGGGGGGAGAAGGCCATGAGTAGGGAGGCGGGACAGTCGTGGGAAGAGGGGTCAGTGGCACGAACACCAGTTGGGGGGGAGAAGACCACCAGGAAGGGGAAGGGAAAAAGCGGCATAGGGGGTGGGCTGGGTGAAAGAGAAAAAAAATGAAATATTTAAAATATTTTTTTATAATAAAATATTATAAAAAAATACCGTAACATAATTTATGACAGTTGTAGCCACTTTAATAATTAATAACATTTAGTTTTGACTATTACCATAAATCAGAGTAAAGAGAGCGGTTTGACGCTGTTTACAAAGATAACTTTTTCGATGTGAGGCTTATACACTCCAACACTTTCTATAGTAAGAAGAAAGGAGATTTATTTTTAATTTTTAAAGGATTAAAGATATGATTTATTTCTTTTCCCAATCACAATACTCTTCCTCCTATATTGATCGCTAATGTAGGCTAATATATTTGGCAAGTTAGAAATCTGCGTGTATTTCAAAATCAATCATCTACTCCTAATCATATTGCATGTATTTCTCATAAAATGGCAAAAACATTTCTTGAAGCCTATTCCATCTCTTGGCTTGGAAATATTTGCAGCTTTAAAAGCTCCTTATCATGTTCAAGTGCATTGGATGCCCCATCCCCAAGATTGGTTGAAGGCAAACTTTGATAATTCTATAAAGAATAGAGTAGCTTGTGCAAAATTTTTTGTACGTGACCATATTGGTAGAATGCTTGGTACCAATGCTTGCTAATTTTACTCTTCTTCCATACCATTTATCGAGCCATGTGCTATTTTGGAAGCTGAATGGTTAGTGATCTCTATTTTTCATCGTCTCAAGCTCATTCTAGAAAGTGATTCGGTAACAGTTAGCAAGTGAATCAAGCGATAATCCTCTTTGTCTGTGACTCAACCTATGCTTCATGAGCTCCACCATTTTGTTTCTTCATATTAGGACTTTAAAGTAGTTTATGTGTTTGGGCAAATGAACTTTGCTACATATTGGTTAATTGGAACTAGTACACTCGTTCATTTTACTAATGCCTCTGGTCTTCATTATGATTTTACCTTTTTATTAAAAGCCGATGCTAGAGAAATTTTTTACTTGAAACAATCTTGATGTTTCTTTACTATATTTTTTTCTCTATATTAAAAAAAAAAAGATACAGGAAAGTTATTGATGCAAATAAATTTTAATTTTTCAAAGAAAAAAAATCAAAAAGAGGGTTTAAAAATAAAAAAGAGAAACCTATAGTTTAACTTCATGCAAATTTTTGAATAATAATAGAGTTGTATGAAAGGACCGCATTCCAATGAAAATAAAATATTTATTTATAAAAAAATTATAGAAATATTCTCTGAATTTTAGTCCAATTTTATTTATACTTCTGTACTTTAAAAAATATCAGACTGATTCTTGTAGTTATCGATATGTTATAATATAGTTTAGCTATTCATTTATCAACAAATAGTATTAATTTTTTTCTCATAATAAACTAAAATGCCCCTCACTCATAGGTAGACTTGGAAGTGAAAGAGGATGAGAAGGAAAGTGGATGAAAAAGAAGAAGAGAAAAGGAGAAGGGCCACCAGCAAAGAATGGGATGAAGGAGGAGGAGGACAAGAAGGAGAATAGGATGGAATGAAGGAGAAGGGGAAAGATGGGTTACCGACGAGAATGGGTGGAGATGAAAGGGGCCATGATGTAGGAGAATTGCTTATGGGTGGCTTGGATGAGGAGGAGGAAGATGAGGAGAAGAAATGGATAGAAAGGGAAGGTGTGATAACCCGACCCAATTGGGCCTAAAACTAGCCCACAAAGCCCAAACAAAAAAAAAAAAAAGGAGAACAAAGGAAAGACTCCAAAGGAGTCTTCTTCCTCCTCTCACCGGCTCTCAATCGGAATCGAAAAGAGTCCCCTCCGGCTCTATTTAAGGAGAAGAACTCTCCTCTCTCCCTCTCACCAAAGATCCGAGACTCAGTCGACGGCAATCGTTGAAAAATCACTGTGGAGACCGGACCTGTGCCCATCCAATTTCTCGTCGGAAAGCCTCATCGGAGTCGAAAGTAAGCTCCGACCCTCCTTCTTCTCTTCCTTCCCCTCCTTTCCGAAGCTTCATGCACCCTCGTCGGTCATCGGGATCATCGAAAAATTCATGAAAGGACGAGATCCTGTTCAGACGAGTCTTTTTCCCTCTTTTTCGGCCACTGGCGCCGTCGTTTGCGGCGTCTCATCCTTAGGATGGGACCCTCACCTCTACCTCTCCTTCCATGGAGGTCTTGGCCGCTGATGACTGGCCAATGATCGAAAAATAAAAAGAAAAGGGGCAGGTCCTCTGTTTTTCTGAAAACTTTTCTCCCGTCGGTCGAGCCTTGCTGCCGGCGATCCCTTGCTCTCCGTTGTCGGCTGTCGCTGTCGGATCTCTGGCCGTGCTGCCGCCTTCATTGAAGCCGAGCCACCTTCTGGTCCTCCCCCTGTTCGGCCAAGGAAGAGGAAGAAAGAAGAAAACGAGAAAAGAAGAAGAAGGAAGAAAGAAAAGAAAAGAAAAAGAAGAAAAGAAAAAAAAGAAAAAGAAAAGAAAAGAAATATATATATATATATATAATAATAATAAAATACACATGAGAGAAAGTTTCTCTCATCTCTCTCTTAAATCTTTCTCTCTCTAGAATTGGACTTCCTCTCTCTATCTTCTCTCTCCATTTTCTCGCTGTAGATTTTCTCTCTATTTTCTCTCTTCAGACCTTTTATCTCTTTTTATGAATTTTATCTCTCTAGGATCATTCTCTCTCTCTGACTGTATCACAGACCCTAGGATAAACTTGAGATAAAAATATGATAACCTAAAACTGCTTCAAAATTCGTGCAGTAGATCGGATCCCAATCTGATCCTTATTCGAAATTGATAACATCAATCATGGTTAATCCATATTAAGTCACCCTGATATGACCACGATGATCTCAATCATGATTGTCATTTTTAAAGGATACGAAGATTCTCTCTTCACTTTCTCTCTCTACTTTCTCTCTCATGAGTAACTTTCTCTCTCTAAGAAGGTCTATGAATCCTGTACCAAGTTATGCCTTCATCTTTTAGGGGCTCATGTTGACTCTAACAAGATGATCCAAAATTGCTTTGATATACGTGCTGTATGTCAACATCATTTGACATATCAAGTATCTTTCAAATTCATTATTAATGAATTCTATTGATTAATCTTGATCTAATCTGTGCTTCACAATTTTTTGATCAAATCACTTGAATCTGACTCTCAGATCAGAGATCCTGAATTGCCTTGGTATCTAGATGGTCCGACACATCCAGTCAACAGTCCTCTTTCCTTATGATTTAATCTTGTTATATTTATAGAATAGAATTTAATAATGATTTGATATTTTAAATAGGATTAGCTGATTCTTCTAACGAAGTCTGAAGATCTAAGATAAATGAGGTAAGTAGATCTTATGCTCCTTATTTATTTTTAAATGATCATATTTTTATGCAAAGAATTGTTATTGATGAAATCATATTTTTTTCATAAAATAGGGATCAGCATATGTGATATAAAAAAGCATGTTTATTTATGAGCATTGATTGCATGTATGTATTTTATAAAAAGTTGCATGATTATGAAGCATGAAATTTTATTGTTTTCCATCTATATATATGTATGTTTTAAGAAAAAGATATAATGATTTCAAAAAGACTCTAAGATGGCTATGAATGAGTTCCTTCGGGAAGGTCGACATCCGGAGCTAGCATCCACATGAAATATGGCCCTGCCAGCGGGTATAAAGTTGGCACATGAATTAAGAACTCTGTCGATTAAGAAACATGACCCTATCACGGGTATAATAGTGATCTTAGCATGAATATTTGTGAGCAATGTTTTGAAACATGACATGAATACATGATGAAAATGATTTACAATTTATGATTGTGAAATATACATGATTTATGCATGCATGATGAGTTTATAACTTATTTTGTTATATGCTTATGAAATACTTTATTTTGTATTATCTGTTATTTTCTAAATATTGTATTATCATGAAAATCTTATGCTTGATCCGATAAGGAAGTGCAAGTTGTACTTAATGGGCTAGTGTAGCTCATATTCTTTTTGTTTTCTTTTTGTTTGAACAGAGGAATAAGGTTAGGATCAGCAAAAGGAATCCAGACTTGAAGATCTGCATAGCAAGCTTGAAAATTTGATAGCAGAAGTTTAGTTATTTTATAATCACGGATTTGTAGTTATTTATAAATATTGAGATTCGGGTTGATACTTGCTCTTGGATTTAGATGCTCTGAACCAATATTGGTTCAATTATTTGATGAATAATGGAATTGAACATTTTTATTTGACGGATTTTAGATGATTATGATGGATTGGCTTCGTGTTATCGTGGGCTCCATCCCTCGGTAGCATGGCCGTGTTATGTCCCGGATTTGGGGCGTGACAGAAGGAGATGAAAGGATAGATGGGTTTGAAGAAGAAAGAGGATGAGAAAGGAGAGGAGGGGAAAGGGGCTACCGGCAATAAATGGATTGGAGGAGGACGAAGAGAAGAGGATGGGGAGGAAGAAGAGGGAGAAGACAAGAAGGGACGGAGGTAGAGGAGGCTGTCTGGAGAGGGATCATTTATAGACGGCTTAGAGGAGAAGGATGAGGAGGAAATAGAGGAAAAGGTGGAGGTAAAGAGAGCCGCTATGAAAGAAAAGAAATGGATGAAAAGAAAGAGGAAGAGGAAAAAAGAAAGGAGAAAGAAGGGTGGAGAAAGAAAGACGCCGGTGATAGAGGAAGAGAGGATCAAACAGAGAGGAAAGAGGAGACTGAGATAAGAATATTTTGTCATTTTATTAAATTCTGTTAATAAAGATAAATGGCTGGATCATATTGAAAAATATCGATAATTAAAAGAATCAATTTGATAATTTTTAAAATGCAGAGGGTGTAAGCAAAATTAAGTTAAAATTGAGGAGATGGTCTTATAATTTTTTTTTATTTTTAGAGAAAAAAAATATTGAGAGGGTTTTAAGTGTAACTCAAGAAAACACGAGGGGTGTTAGTGTATTCTTGTTCTCTCTCTTGGTTTTGGGCGTTTGCCAACGGGGTTGGCCAGGGCGGCTAGGATATTAATGAGCTTGGTTTCTATCAGCGGGCTGTGAACCAATAAATTTAACAAGAGATCTTGAATAAAATATGGATATATATAAAATTTAAAAAAATAAGGACATGATGCTCAGCATAAGGGACAAGCAGCACAAAGGGGAAACCCTGGTTGTCGCAAGTAAACGTCGTGCATGACCAATTAGAGCAATAGATTTTTTTTTTTTTTAAGCATATATAGGTTGATGAGTGATTTCATATTATAATGCAGCCAAAATAGTTTATTTCCCATCGTGTTACATTGTACGCAACATGGAATCTGTAGTTGTAAGCCACAATCATTTGTTGGAGGTCGGTAAGGGTATAGAACATAAACTATGTAGTGACAAACTATGCACTAGCCAACACCTAGATGGTAGGAGGATAGAATCTCCTCCTCATAGTATAGGAAGTAGCAACAATTTTTGCAATTAAAACAATTGCAACCTTCCAAAATGATATGATCAAGAGAAATTATTATCAATTAGGTTAACTGCAGGCAAGCAATGAGTCAGCAACAGTTAGCAAAAACGACCCAGAAAGAATTGAGAATGATGTGGATTGTTATGGTCATGCGTCAGATGATCCAAACAATTAAAGAGACCAGAATACCCCTTTTTCTTACAGGGGCAGGTTTAAGAGCTCACAGAACTTTGGCCAGGAAGATTTCTTTAAGAATAAAATTTAAATTACACTGGACAATTTGTGGTTATCAGAAGGTAGAAGCTATTAGATTTCAACATGTTTTAGGAAAACTCGTCATTTGGTCATTATATTTTTATGTGGAGACTCTAGGGTGATTAAGAAGTGTTAAACAGGCTAGCTATTACAAAGCCAATGACAAGAGAATACCCAAACTCCCAAAGTTGCACACCTAGAAAATTTTTGAAGATCATTGAAAGAGAGTTTGGTTGCCCGAGAATTCAATATGTGTTTAGGAAGTGAGTAGACTTTGCAAACGTAGTTCACATCCCTGTCTGATTTGGTTTCCTCAAGACCAGGCTATTTATCAAGGATGAGCGTAAATCCTAAGATGACAAATCTAATGGATATGAATCTAATTTGATTAGAAGTAAAAAGAGGAATCCGACCTAATTCATCCTGGCTCGACCTTTTCAATAAATCTACTGTATTGGCTTGTGTTGCGGCCAATCGCCTCGTCGCCCGATCGCCGGGAAGCGTGCACCTGCAAAAACGAGAAGTCCACTCTGACCGGAGGCGGCTCCGGCGGGGACCCTCCGACGGTCAAGTCAGAGAGGTGACTGGGCAACAGTGAAATGTAGACAGAGGGCTCGATCGAGAGAGAGAGGGGGAGAGAGGAGCGAGCCTGCGTTTTTGGGAGTCGAGAGGTGGGAGAGACGGAGCAGATCGATCCCCCTGCACTGTTGCCTTCCCCGATTTATATAGTGGAGCACGGTATGGCGCCGTCATTAATGGCACGGACAAGTGAGGAACTGTCAACTCATTGTGGACTGTCAGAGTCGCCGTGAAAATGTCACGTCGCCGTGCGGCTGTCAAATCACCACGGTTGACAATGCCCTCGGCGGGACAATGCCCCTAGGTAGCCGTGCCGCATGTCGTTGTCAGAACTGACAAGGTCTGGCGGCTGTACGGCGATTGGAGGAGCCGACCGACCCAAAGTCGGTGGCCAGCTGAGTGGTGTCGGGCCCCTCCGTTGGTCGGCGAGTCTTTCGTGAGTCGGCCATCGGACCTCTGGGTTCGGTCGGTCGGGAAAGGTGCGCCCGACATATCCTCAGTCGGTCGTGAGCCGATGATTAGCCGGTGATGGCATCCGCCAGTCGGTCGCTCCGATCGCCGATCGGTCGAGACGGCCGTCGGTCGGTCGGGCCGCCAGTCGGTCGGTCGGTGGGTATCCCCCAACAGTTGCCCCCCTCCACTCCTAAGTCGGACGGTGAGCTGGCGACTAGGAGTGGATTCGTCGTATGCAAAGATCCGACCGTACCGTCGGTTGATACGGTGTCAGGCGTCTCATAAATGCCGAGCGATTTGCTGGCGTCCGACGTCTAGTCGGCGTCAGACGTCTCGTCCCATTGGCGTCAGGTGTCATGTCGTCGTCGGATGCTCCGCCGTGTCGGATGTCCCACTGGTGTCAGCGATAAAACCGGCGCCAGGTGTCCCGTCCCATCGGGAAGGGAAACCGTCATTCCCGCGTCCCTTCGGGAACACCAAACGTCGCATTCCTCACACCACATGGCGTGCGGCCATTGATTCATGTTTGGTGGAGCGGATGGAGGTGACGTGGCGCAATCTGAAGGGGGGTGCGTCGAACCGTCGGACCGTCAGACGGCCCTGATGACGCCATGCGGCAAAATCTGGGGAGCCTTCGTTGGCCGTGCCTTCATCTCGACCGTTGGGGGGCACTATATATACAAAGTTACCCCCACATGGTTTTTTACCTTCCTCATTTTTACAGTCAAGACTCTGCCCGCGTGAGCTTTCCGTCCAGGTACTCTCTCGCTCCGCTCCTTGTTTGCAGCCCCTTCTTTTCCTTCCAAGGGCTGCCTTTGTCTTCCCCACCTTCTCCTCCTTCCTCCTGGCCATTTGTTCTGAATCCATGGCCAGGACGTCCCCACGAGGTAGTCGGTCAGGAGAGCCGACCGAAGACACTCAGTCGTCCCCGGAGGTGGAGGTTTCTTCACTTTCGGGGCCGAACGTCGATCGGCTCCGGGAGCAATACCGCATCCCGGAGCAGTTTCGGCTGTTCGCCCCTAGCGCCGATGGTCGGGTCAATAGCCCGTCCGAGGGTCAGGTGGCCTTCTATCTGGAGGATCTCCGGGCCGGCCTTCGATTCCCGGTTCCGGAGTTCGTCCGGAACATTTTTGACTATTACGGGCTATGCCCGGCACAACTTGCGCTGAACTCGGTTCGGCTGATAGTCAGTTTCGCTCTTTTGTGTCGGCTTTTGCCGACCGAACCTCGGATCTCTCTTTTTCGAGTATTCTTCGTCCTCCGACCCCACCCTAAAGCCCGAGGGTGGTGGTACTTCGTCCCTCAGAAAGGGCTCTCTTTCATCACTGGTCTTCCAACGTCCATTCACGGATGGAAGAATCAGTACTTCTTCGCATCGTCTTCTGCTTCCTGGGGGTTTCCCGTCCGTTAGGGGAATCCCCGAACCGAGCCAAATGAGAACAGTCGGGTGGAGGCCGATGATCGGGAGGACTTCCACCGGTTAAAGGACATCTCGGTGCCGAAGCAAAGCGAGCTCGTCACCGAGCAGGCCTTGTACGACGCCGGTCTTAGTCCGGTCCCCTGTTTAGGTCAGTTTTTTATTTTCCCGTCCGCTCTTTTTCTCTTTTTTCTCTCCCTCTTCGGTACTGACCATTTATTGTCCTTTTCAGATATGCCGCCGAGGACACGACTGACGGTGGCCGACATACGCCAGCATGCCGTGAGGAAGAGGCCGGCGCAAGGCGCCGGGCCGTCGCAGCCTCCCAAGAGGCCCCGTGCGCCTCCGCCGAACGAACCGGCCGGGTCGGAGGCAGAACCGGTGATCGCACTGTCTGCGCCGACAGTGCTCGTCGATGTCCCGTCCGAGGGACCGTCGGCTGAGGGTGCGGCCTCACCAGGCAGACGGGCTGCCGAGTCTGCAGATGGCGCGCCGACCGCCCAGCAGGCTTCAGAGGTTCGGGAGGAGGTCCGCGAACCCGAACGACCGACGCACACTGCCGCCGCACCGTCGGTCGAGACCCGGTCGGGGTCGAGTTTGCCGTCGATTTCCGACGCCAGGGCCTGGGCAACTAGCCGAGGCAAGGCCCCATGGCGTCGGGCGATGAAGGTCGGTCGGCTGGCGGAGGGTCGGCCGACTTTCCTCTTCCCGAAGGTGCATCGGGTCTGGCCAACCACGACTTGGCCAGGAAGTTGTGCCAGGCGCTCCTCCTCCCCGCCGACATCAACGCGATGAAGAATCAGCATGTGTCTGACATGCTATCTTCATTCTATCCAATGCTGATCCGGGTAAGTTCCTCTCCCCTCCGACCTTAAATATAGTTTCTCATAAATCTGCCTTCTGATCGGTCGGTCTCACTTTGTGCAGCTGGTCTTCAATATCTCAGAGCTGGAGGCCGGATATCGGAAATTCGGCGAGATGCGTGCGGCGTGGAGGGACAAAGTCGGAGCCCTCGAAGCCGACAAAGTCATCCTCGTCGATCAGCTGCAGCAGTTGGTGGATCGGGAGAACCGACTCGAGGGGGAGGTCTCCCGACTTTCCGAGGAGAACTCCCGACTCAAGGGGGCCTTGGCGTCGTCGGAGTCGGAGCTCCAGTCGGCTAAGGACGACGCAAGGAAGAAGTCCCGGACCATCCGTCGGCTCCGACACGAGCGAGACGACATCGCCAAGGAGCTGGAGGCGGACCGCGAGCAACTCCGAGCGAGTCTCGGGAATCTCGCCAAGGCCGAAGAAGGTCTGTCCGTTGCTCAGGCCGATGCGGACATCGCGAAGGGCGAGGCCGAGTCGGCGAAGGAGGCTCTGAGTCGGGCCATTGAAGTCTTCCGAGACTCAGAGGAGTACCGTGAAGAACTTCTAGAGAGCGGCTACCTCTCGTACCAAATCGGGTACGAGGATGCTTGGGAAGCCGTTCGTGGCTTGTACCCGGAACTAGATCTCAGCGGCGTGGTTCTGCCGAAGTCGGAGGCCCCAGCTGTGGAGGAGACGGCCGGACCAGCGTCGGAAGGTCTCTCCACCAGGGCGGAAGCCGAAGATGTCGCAGAGCCGGTTGCCGAAGATCAGTCGGCCCCGACTGCAGAAGTCGGAGCTGATCCGCCGACCAACTCCCATCGTCGTCCAGTGGAGGACGTTGATTCCGATGATTAGTCGGTTTTGTTTTGTTTTATGTTTTGCTTCGACTTGTAATCGGGCTCCGGCCTTCCTTTGTAAACCTCATTTTGATTCTTCAACGAAATGAAAGCTTCTGAACTTTGCTTTTTCTCCATTTATTTTTCCTCGTTCGTTGTAGAATATCTTTGTAAGTCATGAACACACATAGGTTGGTGAAGACGTTCGGCAACTCGTGCCGCCACGGACGTAGAGTACGTCCCGACTTTGGGTCGACTTTCGATAGTCAAAGTCGTCAGTCGGGCGCATCTGTTGAGTCGAGAGCCGACCAAACCTGGTAAAGGTTCGGTAGTCGGGCTTCCATAGACGCGTTTAGTCGAATGTCGTCCGGCGCAGTGTCGAGGGAACGACAACAAGTCGGATCCCCATGCTCTTGCGTCGGATATTCGTTCTGTATCTTTCGACATACGGTAGCAAGCCGAATGTCGTCCAGCCGACCGTAGGTCGGTCGGCAAGTCATGGATGCGATTAAGATCGCATTGTGCGATAGACGGTGGTAAGCCGAATATCCCTCGACCGGCCGTAGCCTGGTCGGAAGTCACGACGACAGTCGCGTGGGCTTTTCGCCTCTCCTTGGTCGGGGCCCGATCGGCTTGTCGGCCGATGGTTTGGCCCGAAAGTTCGACCGTAGAAGGAGTGCCAGCTCCCGTCATTGTAGATGCATCGGTCCTTGTAAGGGTCCGATGTCTCGTCGACTGTCGAAGGAGTGTCGACTCCCGTCATTGTAGATGCATCGGTCCTTGTAAGGGTCCGATGTCTCGTCGACTGTCGAAGGAGTGTCGACTCCCGTCATTGTAGATGCATCGATCCTTGTAAGGGTCCGATGCGTTACCGACGATGAGGTCGTCGGTTTTGGGTGGATGCTAGGTCCACGTCAATACGTTGGGGCTTTGGTGAGCGCCGATCATTAGTCGAAGAGTTAAGGCTCCGAGATTTCAAACTGAATTTGTATTCCGACTACTGAATTACAAAATTCACTGGCAATACAACTTCAGGTTGTCAGCGTTCCAGG
>NC_026007.2:67438893-67470008 GCF_000442705.2 Elaeis guineensis
GCACACCTAGAAAATTTTTGAAGATCATTGAAAGAGAGTTTGGTTGCCCGAGAATTCAATATGTGTTTAGGAAGTGAGTAGACTTTGCAAACGTAGTTCACATCCCTGTCTGATTTGGTTTCCTCAAGACCAGGCTATTTATCAAGGATGAGCGTAAATCCTAAGATGACAAATCTAATGGATATGAATCTAATTTGATTAGAAGTAAAAAGAGGAATCCGACCTAATTCATCCTGGCTCGACCTTTTCAATAAATCTACTGTATTGGCTTGTGTTGCGGCCAATCGCCTCGTCGCCCGATCGCCGGGAAGCGTGCACCTGCAAAAACGAGAAGTCCACTCTGACCGGAGGCGGCTCCGGCGGGGACCCTCCGACGGTCAAGTCAGAGAGGTGACTGGGCAACAGTGAAATGTAGACAGAGGGCTCGATCGAGAGAGAGAGGGGGAGAGAGGAGCGAGCCTGCGTTTTTGGGAGTCGAGAGGTGGGAGAGACGGAGCAGATCGATCCCCTGCACTGTTGCCTTCCCCGATTTATATAGTGGAGCACGGTATGGCGCCGTCATTAATGGCACGGACAAGTGAGGAACTGTCAACTCATTGTGGACTGTCAGAGTCGCCGTGAAAATGTCACGTCGCCGTGCGGCTGTCAAATCACCACGGTTGACAATGCCCTCGGCGGGACAATGCCCCTAGGTAGCCGTGCCGCATGTCGTTGTCAGAACTGACAAGGTCTGGCGGCTGTACGGCGATTGGAGGAGCCGACCGACCCAAAGTCGGTGGCCAGCTGAGTGGTGTCGGGCCCCTCCGTTGGTCGGCGAGTCTTTCGTGAGTCGGCCATCGGACCTCTGGGTTCGGTCGGTCGGGAAAGGTGCGCCCGACATATCCTCAGTCGGTCGTGAGCCGATGATTAGCCGGTGATGGCATCCGCCAGTCGGTCGCTCCGATCGCCGATCGGTCGAGACGGCCGTCGGTCGGTCGGGCCGCCAGTCGGTCGGTCGGTGGGTATCCCCAACAGTTGCCCCCCTCCACTCCTAAGTCGGACGGTGAGCTGGCGACTAGGAGTGGATTCGTCGTATGCAAAGATCCGACCGTACCGTCGGTTGATACGGTGTCAGGCGTCTCATAAATGCCGAGCGATTTGCTGGCGTCCGACGTCTAGTCGGCGTCAGACGTCTCGTCCCATTGGCGTCAGGTGTCATGTCGTCGTCGGATGCTCCGCCGTGTCGGATGTCCCACTGGTGTCAGCGATAAAACCGGCGCCAGGTGTCCCGTCCCATCGGGAAGGGAAACCGTCATTCCCGCCGTCCCTTCGGGAACACCAAACGTCGCATTCCTCACACCACATGGCGTGCGGCCATTGATTCATGTTTGGTGGAGCGGATGGAGGTGACGTGGCGCAATCTGAAGGGGGGTGCGTCGAACCGTCGGACCGTCAGACGGCCCTGATGACGCCATGCGGCAAAATCTGGGGAGCCTTCGTTGGCCGTGCCTTCATCTCGACCGTTGGGGGGCACTATATATACAAAGTTACCCCCACATGGTTTTTTACCTTCCTCATTTTTACAGTCAAGACTCTGCCCGCGTGAGCTTTCCGTCCAGGTACTCTCTCGCTCCGCTCCTTGTTTGCAGCCCCTTCTTTTCCTTCCAAGGGCTGCCTTTGTCTTCCCCACCTTCTCCTCCTTCCTCCTGGCCATTTGTTCTGAATCCATGGCCAGGACGTCCCCACGAGGTAGTCGGTCAGGAGAGCCGACCGAAGACACTCAGTCGTCCCCGGAGGTGGAGGTTTCTTCACTTTCGGGGCCGAACGTCGATCGGCTCCGGGAGCAATACCGCATCCCGGAGCAGTTTCGGCTGTTCGCCCCTAGCGCCGATGGTCGGGTCAATAGCCCGTCCGAGGGTCAGGTGGCCTTCTATCTGGAGGATCTCCGGGCCGGCCTTCGATTCCCGGTTCCGGAGTTCGTCCGGAACATTTTTGACTATTACGGGCTATGCCCGGCACAACTTGCGCTGAACTCGGTTCGGCTGATAGTCAGTTTCGCTCTTTTGTGTCGGCTTTTGCCGACCGAACCTCGGATCTCTCTTTTTCGAGTATTCTTCGTCCTCCGACCCCACCCTAAAGCCCGAGGGTGGTGGTACTTCGTCCCTCAGAAAGGGCTCTCTTTCATCACTGGTCTTCCAACGTCCATTCACGGATGGAAGAATCAGTACTTCTTCGCATCGTCTTCTGCTTCCTGGGGGTTTCCCGTCCGTTAGGGGAATCCCCGAACCGAGCCAAATGAGAACAGTCGGGTGGAGGCCGATGATCGGGAGGACTTCCACCGGTTAAAGGACATCTCGGTGCCGAAGCAAAGCGAGCTCGTCACCGAGCAGGCCTTGTACGACGCCGGTCTTAGTCCGGTCCCCTGTTTAGGTCAGTTTTTTATTTTCCCGTCCGCTCTTTTTCTCTTTTTTCTCTCCCTCTTCGGTACTGACCATTTATTGTCCTTTTCAGATATGCCGCCGAGGACACGACTGACGGTGGCCGACATACGCCAGCATGCCGTGAGGAAGAGGCCGGCGCAAGGCGCCGGGCCGTCGCAGCCTCCCAAGAGGCCCCGTGCGCCTCCGCCGAACGAACCGGCCGGGTCGGAGGCAGAACCGGTGATCGCACTGTCTGCGCCGACAGTGCTCGTCGATGTCCCGTCCGAGGGACCGTCGGCTGAGGGTGCGGCCTCACCAGGCAGACGGGCTGCCGAGTCTGCAGATGGCGCGCCGACCGCCCAGCAGGCTTCAGAGGTTCGGGAGGAGGTCCGCGAACCCGAACGACCGACGCACACTGCCGCCGCACCGTCGGTCGAGACCCGGTCGGGGTCGAGTTTGCCGTCGATTTCCGACGCCAGGGCCTGGGCAACTAGCCGAGGCAAGGCCCCCATGGCGTCGGGCGATGAAGGTCGGTCGGCTGGCGGAGGGTCGGCCGACTTTCCTCTTCCCGAAGGTGCATCGGGTCTGGCCAACCACGACTTGGCCAGGAAGTTGTGCCAGGCGCTCCTCCTCCCCGCCGACATCAACGCGATGAAGAATCAGCATGTGTCTGACATGCTATCTTCATTCTATCCAATGCTGATCCGGGTAAGTTCCTCTCCCCTCCGACCTTAAATATAGTTTCTCATAAATCTGCCTTCTGATCGGTCGGTCTCACTTTGTGCAGCTGGTCTTCATATCTCAGAGCTGGAGGCCGGATATCGGAAATTCGGCGAGATGCGTGCGGCGTGGAGGGACAAAGTCGGAGCCCTCGAAGCCGACAAAGTCATCCTCGTCGATCAGCTGCAGCAGTTGGTGGATCGGGAGAACCGACTCGAGGGGGAGGTCTCCCGACTTTCCGAGGAGAACTCCCGACTCAAGGGGGCCTTGGCGTCGTCGGAGTCGGAGCTCCAGTCGGCTAAGGACGACGCAAGGAAGAAGTCCCGGACCATCCGTCGGCTCCGACACGAGCGAGACGACATCGCCAAGGAGCTGGAGGCGGACCGCGAGCAACTCCGAGCGAGTCTCGGGAATCTCGCCAAGGCCGAAGAAGGTCTGTCCGTTGCTCAGGCCGATGCGGACATCGCGAAGGGCGAGGCCGAGTCGGCGAAGGAGGCTCTGAGTCGGGCCATTGAAGTCTTCCGAGACTCAGAGGAGTACCGTGAAGAACTTCTAGAGAGCGGCTACCTCTCGTACCAAATCGGGTACGAGGATGCTTGGGAAGCCGTTCGTGGCTTGTACCCGGAACTAGATCTCAGCGGCGTGGTTCTGCCGAAGTCGGAGGCCCCAGCTGTGGAGGAGACGGCCGGACCAGCGTCGGAAGGTCTCTCCACCAGGGCGGAAGCCGAAGATGTCGCAGAGCCGGTTGCCGAAGATCAGTCGGCCCCGACTGCAGAAGTCGGAGCTGATCCGCCGACCAACTCCCATCGTCGTCCAGTGGAGGACGTTGATTCCGATGATTAGTCGGTTTTGTTTTGTTTTATGTTTTGCTTCGACTTGTAATCGGGCTCCGGCCTTCCTTTGTAAACCTCATTTTGATTCTTCAACGAAATGAAAGCTTCTGAACTTTGCTTTTTCTCCATTTATTTTTCCTCGTTCGTTGTAGAATATCTTTGTAAGTCATGAACACACATAGGTTGGTGAAGACGTTCGGCAACTCGTGCCGCCACGGACGTAGAGTACGTCCCGACTTTGGGTCGACTTTCGATAGTCAAAGTCGTCAGTCGGGCGCATCTGTTGAGTCGAGAGCCGACCAAACCTGGTAAAGGTTCGGTAGTCGGGCTTCCATAGACGCGTTTAGTCGAATGTCGTCCGGCGCAGTGTCGAGGGAACGACAACAAGTCGGATCCCCATGCTCTTGCGTCGGATATTCGTTCTGTATCTTTCGACATACGGTAGCAAGCCGAATGTCGTCCAGCCGACCGTAGGTCGGTCGGCAAGTCATGGATGCGATTAAGATCGCATTGTGCGATAGACGGTGGTAAGCCGAATATCCCTCGACCGGCCGTAGCCTGGTCGGAAGTCACGACGACAGTCGCGTGGGCTTTTCGCCTCTCCTTGGTCGGGGCCCGATCGGCTTGTCGGCCGATGGTTTGGCCCGAAAGTTCGACCGTAGAAGGAGTGCCAGCTCCCGTCATTGTAGATGCATCGGTCCTTGTAAGGGTCCGATGTCTCGTCGACTGTCGAAGGAGTGTCGACTCCCGTCATTGTAGATGCATCGGTCCTTGTAAGGGTCCGATGTCTCGTCGACTGTCGAAGGAGTGTCGACTCCCGTCATTGTAGATGCATCGATCCTTGTAAGGGTCCGATGCGTTACCGACGATGAGGTCGTCGGTTTTGGGTGGATGCTAGGTCCACGTCAATACGTTGGGGCTTTGGTGAGCGCCGATCATTAGTCGAAGAGTTAAGGCTCCGAGATTTCAAACTGAATTTGTATTCCGACTACTGAATTACAAAATTCACTGGCAATACAACTTCAGGTTGTCAGCGTTCCAGGTCCGGAGAATGGGCTTCCCTTCAAGGGTCTCCAGCCGATAGGCTCTCGGCCCGTAGGTGTCTGCAACCTTGTAGGGTCCTTCCCAGTTTGGAGCCAACTTCCCCTGATCCAAGGGCTTCGAGACCTCCGCCTTCCTCAAGACCAAGTCACCAGGCCTGAAGAGCTTTGGTCTGACCTTGGCGTTGTAATACCGGGCGACCCTCTGTCGGTATGAAGCCATTCAGATTTGAGCCTCGTCTCGTAGTTCGGGGAGGAGATCCAGGTCGGCCCTCCGACCCTCGGAGTTGTCCGGCTCCTGATACCGCTCGACCCTTGAAGATGGCAGGCCAATCTCGAGCGGGATCATAGCCTCTGTCCCGTAGGCCAAGCTGAACGGCGACTCCCCAGTCGGGATGCGGGGGGTCGTTCGGTAAGCCCACAGAACGGAGCCCAGCTCGTCGACCCAGAGACCTTTGGCTTCATTCAGTCGGGTCTTGATTCCATGGAGCAAGGTCCGGTTGGTCACCTCAACCTCACCATTGGACTGTGGGCGCCCGACTGAAGTCAGTCGGTGCCTGATGTGGAACCTGGCGCAAAAGTCTCTGAAGTCCTGATTGTCGAATTGCCGTCCGTTGTCGGTGATGATGGTGTGCGACAATCCGAACCTGAAGATGATGGATTTTTGGATAAAGTCCTCCATCTTCCGCTCGGTGATCTGCGCCAAGGGCTCGGCCTCGACCCACTTCGTGAAGTAGTCGATGGCGACAACGATGAACTTCTTCTGGCCCGACGCTGGTGGGAATGGATCGAGAATGTCGACCCCCACTAGGCGAAGGGCCATGGAGCGACAATAGGGGCAATTTGGCTGGCCGATTGGTGTTGAATATTGGCATACTTTTGACATGGCTCGCATCTCCGAACCAACTCGATCGTATCCTTCTTCATGGTAGGCCAGTAGTAGCCTTGTCGCAGGACCTTGAAGGCTAGGGACTTGCCCCCCAAGTGGTTCCCGCAAATTCCTTCGTGAACCTCTCGGAGAGCGTAGTCGGCGTCGGTCGGTCCCAAACACCTAAGCAGGGGAAGGGAGAATGACCTTTTGTAGAGTCGGTCGTCCATGATGACATATTGCGAGGCCGACCATCGGAGTCGCTTGGCCTCCGTGGGATCTTCGGGACTGATCCCGTCGGTCAGGTACCGGACGATCGGGTCCATCCAACTTGGTTCAGATGTTACCTGCTGTACTTCTTTGACCCGATCGATGCTCGGCTGCTGGAGGTTTTCGACGAACGTCCGACCCAAAGAGTCGTAGGCCGACGTTGCCAATCTGGAGAGTGCGTCGGCACGGGCGTTCTCCGACCTAGGGATGTGGGAAATTTCGAAATACTCGAGGCGCGCCACGAGGTCCTTCACTTTCTGAAGGTACTTGATCATGGTCGGATCTCGCACCTCAAATTCGCCCTTGACCTGCCCCACGATCAGCTGAGAGTCGGAGAATGCCCGGAGGCTGTCGATGCCCAGCTCCTTCGCCATCCTCAAGCCAGCGAGGAGTGCCTCGTATTCGGCTTGATTGTTGGAGGCCTTGAAGTCGAACCGGAGGGCGTATTCGGTAACCACCCCATCCGAATTCGTGAGCAGGAGCCCAGCCCCGCTTCCCTGAGCATTTGAGGCTCCGTCGATGTGGAGTACCCAAGTGGAGATCGGGTCTGGCTCAGAGACCGCATCTCGTCCTGGGTCTTCAGCTCCCGACCCTTGGTCGGTTGTCGGGCATTCGGCGATGAAGTCGGCCAAGACCTGAGCTTTCAGGGCAGGCCTTGGTCGGTACTGAATGTCGAACTCGCTAAGCTTCATCGCCCACTTCGCGAGTCGTCCAGACGTGTCGGGTCGGCGCAGAATTGCCCTCAGGGGCTGGTTGGTGAGCACCACTATGGCATGGGCCTGGAAGTATGGTCGAAGTCGTTGCGCGGAGACGGTCAGGGCGAAAATTATCTTTTTCGTCTCCGAATATCTGGCTTCGGCGCCGTGGAGCACTTTGTTGGTGTAGTAGATGGGCTGATGAGTTCGGCACTCATTTTCCCGAACGAGCATCGAACTGATCGCCTCGGAAGATGTGGCCAAGTAGAGATACAAGGTCTCCCCGACCTGCGGCTTTACGAGCAACGGTGGGGAAGCCAAGTACTTCTTCAGGTCTTCGAAGGCCCGCTGGCACTCATCCGACCAAGAGAAACCGTTCGCCTGATGTAAAATCTTGAAGAACGGGAGGCACCTTTCAGCTGATCGGGAAATGAATCGGCTAAGAGCGACGATTTTTCCGTTCAGCTGTTGGACCTCCTTCTTGGTGTTCGGATGGCGCATGCCGAGGATCGCATTTATTTTCTCAGGGTTGGCCTCGATCCCTCTCTGTGAAACGAGGAATCCGAGGAACTTCCCTGAGGTCACCCCGAAAGCACATTTGGTCGGGTTGAGCTTCATTCGGTGTCGTCGAAGGGTGCGAAAGGTCTCCTCGAGATCCTGAACATGGTCGGGGATCTGCGTGCTTTTCACCAGCATGTCGTCCACGTACACTTCCATGTTGCGCCCGATTTGGTCTTTGAAGACCTTATTGACGAGTCGCTGGTAGGTGGCGCCGGCGTTCTTTAGTCCGAAGGGCATCACCCGATAACAGTAGAGGCCCTTGGGAGTCACGAACGCGGTGTGCTCCTCGTCTTCAGGCGCCATCCAGATCTGGTTGTACCCGATGAAGGCGTCCATGAAGCTGAGCAGTCGAAATTCGGACGTCGCATCCACCAGCTGGTCGATCTTCGAAAGTGGGAAGCTATCCTTCGGGCAGGCTCGGTTGAGGTCGGTGTAGTCGATGCAGATCCTCCACTTTCCGTTGACTTTTTTGACCATGACAATATTGGCGAGCCAATCGGGATACGTGGATTCTCGGATGAAGCCTGCTTCGAGTAGCTTGTCCACTTCTTCGTCGATGGCCCTCTGCCTCTCTGGGGCGAAGGATCTTTTCTTCTACCTCACCGGCCTCATCGTCGGGTCGATGTTGAGTCGGTGAGTTATTGTTTCTGGGGGATGCCCGATATATCTGCTGCCGACCAAGCAAATATGTCGGCATTGGCCGTCAGCAGCTCCGTCAGTCGGCGTCGTTCGGTGTCGGGCAATTGAGACCCGACCCAAACTTTCCTGTCGGGATTTTCTCCTATCGAGATCGCCTCGAGCTGCTCGACCGGCGAACCTCGTTCTTCCTCCTCCCGCTGGTCCAGCTTGTCGATCGTCAGAGAACCCCTCGACTCATCGCTTTGAGCGGAGATTTGGAAGCATCGTCGAGCGAGCTGTTGATCTCCGCGCATCTCCCCGATTTCGTTTTTGATCGGGAACCGAACAAGGAGATGGTACGTCGAGACGATCGCCTTGAGGGCGTTCAATCCGGGTCGTCCAAGTATGGCATTGTAGGCCGAAGGAACTTGGACGACCGCGAAAGTTAGGGAGACCGTGCTTTACCGTGGTTCGGTGCCGACCGTCACGGGCAGGGTGATTTCTCCTTCTGTCATGACGGCGTCTCCGGCAAAGCCGATCAAGGGCATGGAGACCCTCTTGAGTCGGTCAGTTGACAGTCGCATTCGGAAGAAGGTCGAGTAAAACAAAATATTTGTCGAACTTCCATTATCAACAAAAATTCGTTTTACATCATAATTCGCTATTGTCGCCGACACAACAACAGCATCGTCGTGGGGAGTTTGGATGCCCCGAACGTCGTCTTCCGTAAAGGTGATTACGTCGTCCGGGCGCGGCTTTTTCGTCGGCTCCCCTCCCGCAGATGTCCCCGGGCCCAGCCGCTTGGAGATCATGTTGATGACTCCGACCGTCGGCTGGTTGGTCGCCGGCTCTTCAGTCGGCTGGGGGCGTCGATCGGCAACTGGTTGGGTCGGCGGACCCTTCCAGAATTTGCCGAGATACCCCCAGCGGATGAGAGCTTCAATCTCATCCTTCAACTGGATGCACCGCTCGGTATCGTGGCCGTGGCTTCGATGGAACCGACAGTACTTCCGATGGTCGAGGCCTTTTGCCTTCAGAGGCGGAGGCCGTCGCAGATATTCCTCCCCCTCGATCTCCATCAGGATCTGCGCACGGAGAGCGGAGAGAGGAGTGTAGGAGTCATACCTGGGGCGTGCCGGCCTCGAAGTCTGTTGCCGGAGTGACTTTTGGATTCGTCGGGGTGGCGAGACCCGACTATTGGTCGGGGGCCTGCTTGGTTCGGCGGGCTCCCGACCTTTCCTCCGCTTCTCTTTCGGGCCTCTGGGCTCGGCCAAGCGTCGGTCGGACGCTCCTTCGTCCGTGCGCATATATTTGTATGCGCGCTCCAGTAGCTCGGTATAAGTTCGGGGGAGGGTCTTGTCCAGAGAATAAGTGAATCGGGACGCCCTCAGGCCCCGCTTCATGGCTGAGACAGTCATGTCTTCGTTGAGGTCCCGGACCTCGAGCGTGGCCGCGTTGAATCACGCCACGAAGTGTCGGAGCATCTCGTTTTCCCCCTGCTTGAGGGAGAAAAGGCTGTCCGACGTTCGCGGCGGCTTTCAGCTGGTGCTGAAATGGGCCACGAACGAGTGCTCGAGCTGTCCGAAGGAGTGGATACTTCCCGATCGGAGACTGGAGTACCAGGCTCTGGCAGCCTTGCAGAGCGTGGCGGGGAAGCCGATGCAAAAAAGAGCATCGGTTGCCCCTTGGATCGTCATGAGAGCTTTATAGCTCTCGAGGTGGTCGACTGGGTCGGTGGAGCCGTCGTATGGCTCCACGTGCGACATTTTGAACCGACTGGGAATCGGCTCGTCGAGGACCAGTCGGGAGAGAGGTTGGGCGGTCTGGAAGTCGACGTCGTTTGAAGACTTCTGGCCGTCCATCTGCAACTGGGCGAGTCGGCGGTCGATTTCTTCGAACCGGCGCTCGTAGTCGTCCGCTCGTCGATGCTGGGAGACCCCGGGAGTGGAGTCTCCGAAAGATTCTGAGAGGGAGGCCGACGGTGTGCGCGGCCGCTTCTCTTTTCTTGCCCGTTCCAGCAGGGAAGGAGAGGGCCGCTGGGACCGTCGGTCGTCGCGCCATGGTCGTCCCTCCTCTTCTCCATGGGAGCGCTGTTGGGGGCGCTCGCATGGAGGCGACAGGGATCGGCGCGGTCGTCGGCGGCTGCTCCTGGAGGGCATCGGTCGGGCCGCCGGTTGCTACTGGAGGCTTTTGACTGCGTCGGTCAGTACGGTCATCTGCCGTACGATGGCCGCGATCTGGGCCTCCGTGGTCACTGCAGGGCGCGGAGAACTAGGCTCCGCCGCCGGTGGTGGCGGGGAGGCCTCTTCCCGGCGGGAAGAGCGCCTTGCTGACCCAGTGATTCTCGATCGTTGAGCTCTTATCTTTGTCATGCTGTCCCCTTCCTGGCGCGCCAATCTGTTGCGGCCAATCGCCTCGTCGCCCGATTGCCGGGAAGCGTGCACCTGTAAAAATGAGAAGTCCACTCTGACCGGAGGCGGCTCCGGCGGGGACCCTCCGACGGTCAAGTCAGAGAGGTGACTGGGCAACAGTGAAATGTAGACAGAGGGCTCGATCGAGAGAGAGAGGGGGAGAGAGGAGCGAGCCTGTGTTTTTGGGAGTCGAGAGGTGAGAGAGACGGAGCGGATCGATCCCCCTGCACTGTTGCCTTCCCCGGTTTATATAGTGGAGCACGGTATGGCGCCGTCATTAATGGCGCGGACAAGTGAGGAACTGTCAACTCACTGTGGACTGTCAGAGTCGCCGTGAAAATGTCACGTCGCCGTGCGGCTGTCAAATCACCAGGGTTGACAATGCCCTCGGCGGGACAATGCCCCTAGGTAGCCGTGCCGCATGTCGCTGTCAGAACTGACAAGGTCTGGCGGCTGTACGGCGATTGGAGGAGCCGACCGACCCAAAGTCGGTGGCCAGCTGAGTGGTGTCGGGCCCCTCCGTTGGTCGGCGAGTCTTTCGTGAGTCGGCCATCGGACCTCTGGGTTCGGTCGGTCGGGAAAGGTGCGCCCGACATATCCTCAGTCGGTCGTGAGCCGATGATTAGCCGGTGATGGCATCCGCCAGTCGGTCGCTCCGATCGCCGATCGGTCGGGACGGCCGTCGGTCGGTCGGGCCGCCAGTCGGTCGGTCGGTGGGTATCCCCCAACAGAATGATGTGGATTATTATGGTCATGCATCAGATGATCCAAACAATTAAAGAGACCAGAATACCCCTTTTTCTTATAGGGGCAGGTTTAAGAGCTCACAGAACTTTGGCCAGGAAGATTTCTTTAAGAATAAAATTTAAATTACACTGGACAATTTGTGGTTATCAGAAGGTAGAAGCTATTAGATTTCAACCTGTTTTAGGAAAACTCGTCATTTGGTCATTATATTTTTATGTGGAGACTCTAGGGTGATTAAGAAGTGTTAAACAGGCTAGCTATTACAAAGCCAATGACAAGAGAATACCCAAACTCCCAAAGTTGCACACCTAGAAAATTTTTGAAGATCATTGAAAGAGAGTTTGGTTGCCCGAGAATTCAATATGTGTTTAGGAAGTGAGTAGACTTTGCAAACGTAGTTCACATCCCTGTCTGATTTGGTTTCCTCAAGACCAGGCTATTTATCAAGGATGAGCGTAAATCCTAAGATGACAAATCTAATGGATATGAATCTGATTTGATTAGAAGTAAAAAGAGGAATCCGACCTAATTCGTCCTGGCTCGACCTTTTAAATAAATCTACTGTATTGGCTTGCATTGTAAAAAGGAAGCTAGTTTGAGATCAGTCTCGTTACAAGAAGGGGGGGTGGCTCTTTTATTGTGGCTATCAAGTTGGACACAGACCAAGCTCACCCTCCAAATTTAGGTCTTAGATTAGACATTACAAGCTTGTTTTGGTTGATTTAGATCAAGCTAACCCTAGATCCTATTCAGACCATCTCTATCCCTATTATGTGATGAAGTCTCCACAAATTTCGATACTCAAAACTCATGGTCAAACTGGTGATGGGATCTGGAGATCCCTTTCATGGCTCAGCAAATCCTGTACAAAATTTGTAGGTCACGCTAGGAGTTGATTATGCTTTCTCTTTATTTCACACTGAGAAAATGACACTTAAAACTATGTAGCCAAACTTCACGGCCACTTTGATCTTTTTACCAGAGGATCTAGAAGGCACAAGGAGACAGAATAATAGCACGCGGTCGTGTCCTAACAAAGCTAACGTCAAGTCCACCTTGTTTTAATTTTTAAATCTTTTCAGGGGTTCAGACAGAGAAGTGGGATCTAACAACTGCTAAAGTTTGAGATTCCCACGCAACCTGCCATTTTATATTCCATAAAAATAAACAACCACCAAGTGCTGAGAGGAAAAATGGCACTCGTGAGTTGTACACCCTATACTTTAACGACCACCATAGCATCAAAGGAGGCTTCATATTCTGTCGAAGGAGGACCAGATCGAACATCAGATTGCCGGGGAGTTCACTTTTTTTCTCAGCATTCTATTTCAGATGCTGAGATTCATATCATTTGAGCATATATTATCTGTGCTCGATAAAAAAAATCATCATTGAGAGAGACTCTACCATCATGATAGACTAGATTCAAGATGATATAATGCAATTGGAAGTCCACCCGCTCCTTCATAATGTTCGGATCTATCTCTATGACTTCGCTACAGTGTCTCAGTATGTCTTTTGAAAGGTAAATAGTATTACTGATTGGATTGCCTCTTATGTAGTTCAACACACTAATGACTGGCTCTGATGTCAGAATCAGATTTATCTGCGAATCTTATAAGATATTTTATTTTTTGATTTTTTGGGATGTACTTATATTAGATCAGTGTGAGCACCTACTTGTATTAAAAAATAATAAAAAAAAAAAAAAAAAAAAAAAAGAGGAGAGATCGGTGGGGGCCGGGAGGATAATACATGAAATATGTAGCCAGTACAAGATGGTTAAATTTCCTCGGACCAATCACAGTCCCAGGGGTATTTCCATACAGAACTAGTTCTGAACAACCAAATAATGCATTCTATAATTCAAGCTTGGATTCAAGTGACCTCAAGGTATAAGAGTGGCGAATCTAATAAAAGGATAAGATAATGCTTTTCTAAGCCGCACCTTTCCCATTCTCACAGTTCCAACTGACCACATCTTACCCTCCTTATCCTCTCAGCTTTCACCAGCCTCTCTTCCGTCCAGTTTATCAGATGGTCTGAAAAGAACCACTTCATTAGGGGCCCGGACGCAAAAAAGGCCATACAAAATTAAAGTGGACTTGTCTTAGAAGTGATATTAAACTAGAGCTGGTTGCCAATTGGCCTCAGGTCTTGTCTTCATTACATGACCCAGAAAATTGACAAAGAGAACGATGGGAAGAAAAGTCATGGATAGGGACTTATCTGACTTACTGCCTTCAAGTGGCTTTAGCTCTTTTAGATTCCTTTTAACAGTTCCTGAGGTTGGTGGCCGCGATGATTATTTCCATGAAGCCTCAGACTCGGTAAATGGCCCTTGAATGATCTAAGAAGAATGAAAGCTACCAGCTCATGTCTTTTAAGGAAAGAAAATAGTGGCGGATGAGAACATTTTCGGCCTAGAACTTTATGCACTGAGTACACCTCTGCTTACGCGAGAGAGAGAGAGAGAGAGAGAGAGAGAGAGAGAGAGAGAGAGAGGAAAGAAAAAAAAAAGGGTCATCACTCTAACACTGATAATTTGATGATCCGACATGAGGAACACTTGATCAGGATCACATCATTTACATTACTGCTACAAACAATGATGAGTCACTGGATCTTTTGTTGCTGACAATCCAATTGGGAACTTTGCAAACCTACACAAAAGCCAGGCAAGCTTCTTGATGGATCCGTGATCCAAGTTTCTGTTCCTACACTAGAGGAAGTATCTTCAAAATGTAAATCATGAGTACTAATTAAGTTATTGCTTCTGTCTTTGCAAATTCACTCTGATTTAGCTATGTCTATTCATCTAGCATTCTTCCTTTTTTCTTTCGGAGCGAAAATCTTAAGAGCTAATGCCACTTATGACAAAAAAAAATGCTCCGTTTATAAACAAAGGGGTATGACCACCAAGCTAACACTCAGGTCATTATTCATATAGCATTTCAACTTTCAAAAATTTTTACTATTAGAATTTTTGTTGCCTAATGTATTTTGTGACAGCTTGTATAATAACTCATTCCCGCCACCATCTACTCGGATTGTTGGGAATCCAAGAGAGTCAGGGTCTTCAAGATTTCAAACACCATAGAGGATACTTGCTCAGCTTCTCTACTCCAATTCTCCTGCTGCTCTGGTGTGGTCCAACCACAGTGGTGGTTAAAATTTCATTGTGTCACCAAAACCTAATTGCACAACTCCTCAATCTGTGTGGATGAGAAACTAAGATGAAATAAGTCTTTTTATTGTATTCAGAAAAAGGCAGCCAAGCAAACTTAATTGGATCAAAGTCATCGAAGTACATTTGGAAGAGTCAGAACTCTCAAAAATTCCTTAAATGCTATATCAAAGGAGACCCTCCAATAAGAAAATCTTGTCTGATGCTTGTGTTAAGGTATGGCATTTAGAACTACATCTGCAGACTGCAGCCAAAGATGTGCGATAGCCATAGGCCTTTTTAGACACATGTATAGCACTAATGTTACAATCTTGTATATAACTCTGGTTTGTGTAGAACGCATTGAGAGTACTTCTATCTTGTATATAGGGCTGATGCCCTTGTAGTTTGTATCTAGTTACAATGATCAATAGATACCAGTTCACTTCTCATTGTTCATAGACTTGATTAAATTGACACATTTCTCAACCTGTTTACCTTTACTTTTTCAGCCAATCAGTAGATTCAACCCTCAAGAGTTTAAATGTGGTCAAGCTTGCTGCAGTCTAGGGATCTAATAGCAATATGGCTATCAAAAACTCAGGTTCCCCAACAAATGTGGACTAGCTCGTTGCATGTCGCTCCCACGCAACCCAGGGGGAAAGGCCAATTTCACTACTTGAACTAAACTCAAACATTTAATCTACAACTAGGTTTATATAAAGCTTTCCTTTCCAAGGGGACAACCCACAATCAAGGAATGACATCCTAGTTGCTATCCCAGTAAGATTTGCCAACAGAAAGATGAAAACAACAATTTGGAAAAAAAAAAAGAAAAAAAAAATAGAACAAACGAGAGGTGGAGTATTTAACATTAAACCAAAACTTTGTTATTTTTAACTTGAATAGTTTGCCATTACAAGAGAACTAAATGTTTCATATTTGAGCACATTATAGGAGCAAAGACCATAATATACATTAGACAGCAATACTAATGTTTGACAATATTAATCTCTTGATCAGACGTTGCAGGCATTGGCCTCCTAACTAAAATCAAAGGCATTCCATGTTACAGTTATAACTGGGGTAGTAGTAGTTGAAGACGCACTATCCATGAAGCTTACTCATTCTGGATGATTATTGCCTCCTCTGCCACTCCCCAGCAACAGCTGCCAGGTTTCTCCCCACAGAATGCGGGACAGCAGCTCTGCAATGAAAAAAAAAAAAAGTGATGAAATTAAAGCTCGGTTTATAAAATGAGTATTCTAGTATGTTGCTGTCTGAAGAAAAGAATGTAGATATTTTGGGAGAGGGTGGGAGGCTGGTAGGTTTATGACGAGATTAATTTAAATAACATTAATCAGCAGCCATAAACTACAGATATCTTCTTATACATAATTTTCCTGCATCACAGCTACATTGGGTGGTTTTTATTCCCTTCAGTGCCTTCCTCAACTGACACAGGAACAGGAAGAAAGCACATCACACATGTAAAAAAGAGCATAGATTAATTAATCATCAGGTAGTGAGCACTAGTACAGTCAAGGACCTGGTCCATAAAAAGCCATCCAAATGTTACCCTATGATTACAATTGCATATGATTGAGGTGGCGGATGGAGGATCTATGTTACATGGTAGGATTAGTGGAAGATGAAGGCTCTATATGGAACTTGCTTAAAATTTGCTATCCAAGGGGTTGCTCCTGCTTCATAGTCTCACTCAAACTTTCACCAATTATTTTTTACCACACATCATTATCATGAATATATATAGATGACATAGTTCAAGTTGCTTAAGTTCATTCAAGGAACATGCTAAATTTAATATGAACTTCATAACAACATTGTTGCAAGATCAGTTGATATTTCTAGCATACTAGGCCAGAGATCTTGAATTCATACTTCTCAGGCAGCACTGCTTATGTTTTACACAGTGTTTTACACAGTTGCTCTTCCTCTCAAACCTAAGGTAGCTCCAACTTCTACCGAAGTTTCTTAAAACCAAATTGTGCAACCAGTGTGACTCATATTAGGATCAAAGGGAATAGATGACATAAACCACCAAAAATGATAACTATGAATTTCACACACACACACACGAGTTTATATTTTTAAGACAACGCAGCCTGTGTGTGATAGGCAGGTGATACTCAAGAAACTGATATCCCTTTTGAATTTGTTCCTTCAAGTTAATTCCATAGCTAGGTCCTAAAGGTGTCTGTGAACCAAATGCAAGGTCTGAAGTTAGATATACATTAGAGATTTTCATCCCAGACATGACTTTGCATTTTTTTTCCATCCTTTTACGGCTTATCTTTCACCCTTCATAAGAGGGCCCAAAAAGTATGGCTCTCAAATCAATACAAGTGGTCAATCTCTGTCTGAACAGAGAGAATATTCAAAAGTGCAAGATCTAATCGGGCCTGCATACTATTCATCTCCATCACAAGCAATATCAGTCATCTTTTTCTACTGCCTGAGAGCACAAGTGACTGTTAGGCTACAGCACTTTGTAAATGATTTCATTTTCAGAATTTTAAGATCTTTCTTTGAGTGACTCAGAGGCAAACAAAAAGGCAAGCAGTGAGGAAAAGAATGAGAAGAAAATTGTTTGAGAAAAAAAACAGGGTCCTGAGGGAATTGAAGGTGGACAGAAATGATGGAACAAGGTTAGCAAAATTGGCAAGGCATTCTTATCCCTCTATCTCCCTCGCCTTCCTCTCTTTCTAACATTTAGGCACCTATGTTTTAAGATTAAACAAACTGCATCAGTCCTCATCCGTGGCTTCCATATAGAGATTGAACTCAAGAATATCTTTCAATTTATGAAAGAGGAAAGATTACAAAGTTGAGCTGTCTTAGAATCAACCCTGTTAGCTACTGTCTGAACCCCCAGATATCAAGTGTTGTGACTCCATTCTTGCAGGTGATATAAAGTGCCATTACTCAAACTAAAAAACACGATAAAAGAAGCTTGAAGGATGAATTTCTCTAGAAATCTCTTCAGTTATCTGCCACTGCAGAATGTTTTTTGTATGGCTAATATTCTAATAAATCCTGTTCTCCTTTCTTTAGAATAAGAGTAACAGAAGTCACGTCAATGGAATCATCAGAAATGTCAAGTGCATCCCATACACTCTCTGTTAAGGTCCCCAAGAAGATTGTGAGACAGAAATAACTGCAAGGCCTTATCCCATTTACCACTTCCATTCCCAAAACTACCCCCTTGATGTACTCAAATCTACTTTCAAAATTTATGGCCTCTGGTCCTCCAGTCTGCAGAACATAGTTTCTGCCCGTGCTTACTAGGATTTTAATCCGACAGTACCGCCGCTGATGCTATTGCTTCCATTTTTCCAATAAACCACCACATGAAAGTGGTGGTGATCTTATTTCCATCCCACCAACCTGTCCTCAATCAACATACCCATGCAATCTACTATCCTACTACTCATATCAACTAAGCTATCAACAATACAACATAATATTTAAAGGTTCCCTTAAAACAAAACTAGATTATTACTTGATGAAGATTTTCTAATCATCATAATTGAATGCTGTAATAATAACGTACAAACCTACTCCCTCCATTTTTGGGGTTAAAATTGACATGTTTAGGCTTTAAATAAAGAGAACCATTAGTTAAAATTTTTGTGCAGGCATTTAATACTTCCAACTCACAGATAATTAGCCTTGTATGGAAGTGATCAATAAGACATGCTTTTTTCCAATTCTAGACTTTATTCCTTTCTGGGAATAATTAAACAAATTAAGTGCTTACCTTGGAACAGGTGTATACGATAAGAGTCATCCAACTCCATCCGTCTGGTGAATAAGCTGATGAACCTTCAGCAGCTTCATGCAGAAAATACAATAATGGGGGCATCAACTGCAACTCATAATTTCGTGGTGAACCACAAAACTTGCAGGTGTCACATTCAGCCAAGTCAGTTGTAGCCAATAGTGGACTGCCACCATATGAATATCTATAGAAGAAGGAAGTAAAGGACCAGAAATTAGATTTTCAAAGACCACCAAACATAAATAAATAAAAAAGATCAGGCCTCAAAAATCAACAATGAAGATGTTATACCAAGGATTCTTGCTGTTGATGATGATCTGCATCATAAAGCTGATATGAATTCAAAAATCTTTTTTTTTTTTTTGAGGTTATTTGCCTCATCAAGTAGCTGTAAAATATATTGCTTTAATGGTTTGATATGATGTTTTGCATGATTTACAGTCTACAAGAATCTGAACTTGTTGAATTTTGGTTACACATGTTTTATGATGTCTAGCTCATGATCTGTTGGTGTAGAATTTCAGTTTACGTGTCTTTCTATATAGTTTAGAAAACTGATATTATTAACACTATCATTCTTATGCTCTGATATGGATTAGAGGCCTCAAAAATACATGAATTTTGTTTCTTAATGGTTTTTCTTTTTGTTGTATAGATATGCATTGGTAGGGTTGAAACCTCAATCTTTCAGGAGAGTAGACCAATCATACATATGTGCGAGTGTGTGTGCATGAGTGTGCATATGTATAGATGTATGCACGTGTGTACATACATATGCATGTATATAACAGGAAAAGCATGAGTTGAGCACCTTGGATCTGTCATTTTTGTCCATCTAGAGATTTTTTAAAATTTATCTTATAAACTTTAGAAACAAGCATTCAATCACGAGTAAAAATGTTGACACATATTTCACCATGCACATAAATTCTGCTACTCTCTCTTTGTGATCCTCTCTTTCCCACAGATTTTGTTTCTTTCTCCTCTTTCTTTCCCACTCTCCACCCCACCTCCTCCTCCACTCATCTAATCCAACGCCATGTCTCACACCCACTCCCTCCAGCATCCTCTTCAATCCATCTGATCTGATACCAAGTCCACATTGTCCTTTTGATCCAAGCAGAGTAGCTTTGCTCCATCTAGTTTCAACTGCATATCCTAATGTCTCTATTCTACAATAAGAAAGATTGGATCTATTGTTGCCGAGCTATGAAAATTCATACTAACTCAAACTTAACCTCAAAGCAATTATATATTATTCTTTCCCTCTCTGATAATGGTTATATGTGGTGATGCATGCAAGGACACATGATCCAACATTCTCCCATTCCATATGCCAACAACGCCACCACCTCCTCATTTTCGGCCAACCAACACTAAGTACCAAAAGGAAAAGCGGACAGGTGGATGCTGTCCTCACACTAGCATCTTGTTTTGTGCAATAGAGTATTTCCAATCCCCCCCAACCGCCACTAAAACCGCCATGCAGATGTCTATCTACTTCAATTAAAATGCCAAGATAAAGTTGAACAAACTAAATATGATTACCCTTGCAGTGCAGCTTCTAACATCCAAATATCTAGTTAAGATTGACTGACTTGAGCATCTATCAGTCTAAAAATAAATTTACATATGAAAAATTATTTAAGTTGTATGACATAGTAAACTTAATTATGCCAAAAAAAATGCAAAATAAATTAATTTTTACTTTTTATTCAATCTCTTCGTCCATATTTAGTTCTCATGCCTATATATATTTAATTATTCAAAAAACACAAGATATCTTTTTATTTAACAGGGAAGTTTACTATGACAAAGGGTGCCATTTAAGATGATGTTAATTACTGGCCTAATGATTTGAAACAGCCCATTAGTTTAGCACAATGCTTACCTTACCAAATGCAACAAGAAACAATATAAACAATATAGGTATCTGCTAATATAATAGATGACATCAAAAAGCAACTGCTAGAAAAAAAATGCAGTGCTAATTTATGCCAAAAAATATGCAGGCCATCTCGTCATTTAGAATCTGGATCCAGTTGTATCTTACTGAAATCAAGGATTTAGGTCTCATGGTATAATATTGTGCTATTCACTGGTTGGTACAATATGTACTGCTGTGCGTACCAACAAAGTCCACTGGCTGGTAGCAAAACAAAAGAAAAGGGGTTTAAAAACTAAAAACACGCTTGAGCTTGGTAAATGGAATTGGCACAACCTTGGTATATGCTGGTTTGCCATTACTCAATCCCAAGAGGTGCCAGGCACCGGTTCTTGGCCAGTACGGCATGGTACACACCAGTATGTCCCACTGTTTGAATCCTTGAATATGAAACATATAGGCAAAAGAAATTCATTAAAGCTATTTAAGTTACATGTGCATATGGAGATGTGATTAGCTAACTCAAATGCTTATCAAATATGAAGCATGCTGAATGAAAGTGAAGAAAAGGCAACTTGAGGAGAAAATAGAAAACGCCAACACCACCATCATTAAATTCCTCACCTTTGTCAGCCTTTCATATTACCTTTTTTTGAGGTTATTGGTGACTGAAATCTTTAAACTACAATGTCTTTAGTTGAATTTTACTTGATCAAGAATTTGATAAACAAGAGAGTTACAGAAATTACAATACCTGAAGCACTGCTCTGGATGTGCATCCAACTGTTTCTTGAACTTCAAATAAGTCCTATCAGCACCCAAAGCTGTATCATATTCATATGTTTCTCCTTCCCACTTTTCCTCATCTTCAGTATCAGTAGCAGTGTTCTGCTTTTCTTTAATAGAAAGTGAGGAGTAGCTAGCACAAATAGTATCTTTATCAGCAGTGGATTGTTCCTTCTGGGAGTACATATAAAAGCAAGGCACAACTGCAATCATAAAAGCAACAGTAAATGCAACTGCCACAACTTTGTGCAGTTTGAAAGTCTAAATGCAGCATATTTTTGCAAGCAACTTCTTCAAACAAGCAGGGCAAAATAAAAAACTGAACTTCAGTTTTATGACTTTGTCTTTTGCTACAAGAAAGGTCCAGTAAAAAAGGTCTAATTTTTCACAGTTATTATAAATGAAACGAACAAAATGTACCAGGTATGCTGGGACTATTTACTCTAGGCTTAGTTGCCATGGCTCTCACAGTGGAACCGGAATGTTTCGAAGTGCTTTGTTTCTTGGATTGAGAAGCTAGGGAAGCAGCTTCTGAAAGAGCCCGTGCAAACTCCTGCAGATCCATATCACTATCACTTTCATCTTCTTCTCGTCCAGAACCAGTAATTGAGGAGTCCTCCTCCACATAATTGTTGGTTTTCGAAATGGGAGCAGAGTCTTCTTCCAACGGCTTTGCTACCTGCCCATTATTATCCAGCTGCATCTCACTATGATACTTCTGAACTCGAAGAGCTCGCCAGCTGCAAAAGATTGTGCCACCCAAAAGTTTAAAAGTATGACAACCACAATTCATGGCAACCAAAAATGGATTGAGCTGAACCTTTTGGAACAAACCTACGAGGGTCACCCCCACATTTCGGCATTGGGCAACCAAGAATATAGATCACACGCTCTTCAAGATTCAATTTTGGAAACGAAATTGGAGCATAAACCTGAAATAAGATGCGGCAAAAGCAACCAAAAAAAAAAAAAAACCATAAATCACACGACACCCTAGACTGAAACTTTTCCTGAAAAAAGGATAGTTTTTATATCACTTGGTTTAAAATAAACAAGAACTGGCCTGTGCCACCAGACAAAGATTCCTCCCGCATACACTACAATGAAGAAGATCGTCCTTCATACCCAAATCTGGAGTAGGCCAATCCTGAGGGGAAAACGAAACAGATGATATAGTTCAGACCTCGGCAGCGTAATTGGCACCGGATTGTAAAATTTCGACATGTATAAGCGCAAGCTTTCTCTAAATTCATCAAAATTGGTTCTACTTACAGGCAATCCGCCAATCTTTGTTGTGTAATGATCGGCTTTTTCACGACAGTCCTCCGCCCAAGGCCCGGGCATGCCCAGTATGATTTCCCCCATCTTTTGGCCTTATCAAACCCAAAAATCTTTACTTGAAAAGATTAAAGATACCAGCTTTTTAAGTCCTAAGCCTCCAAAATAGAGAGAGAGAGAGAGAGAGAGAGAGAGAGGGGAGGGGAGAGGCGGGTGGGCGGCGAGGGGTTTAAGGGGAGGCGAGTGGTCTAATAGGTTCAACCCGGTATCTCGACCCTCCGATCCAGTGTACCAGATTGCGACACGTCAGCGACGTGTGGATCCGACGGCCGATACATAAATCTTAGAGTTTGGTGGGCGCGGGCGGGGAGAGAAACGGAGTGCCCGATCCCGCAGCCTCCCTCTCTTCTCCCGCCATCTCGAGACCTCTCTCTTCCCCACCAGCGCTCTCTTGACCGCTTATTTCGCCTAGCCTCCCCAGATCAAATAGCCCTGAGGAAGTTGAGACACTGATGGCAGCAGGATTGCAAAAGAGGATGGTGACAATTATGAAGGAACCTCGATAGGAGGAAAGGGGAGGATGAGGAGGTGCATAGCGTGGCAAGCAAGAAGGGGAAAGAGTAGCCAGTAGGGGGGACGAAGATGAGATACATACATAGTTACGAATATATTTTTTTCATGGTATGTTTGCGATGATCAAGTTCGTTTTTCATGCTTTGGTTGCAAGCGTTTGGTTGTCATTTTGGTAGGTCGACGACAATCTACTTGGTGCTCAAGGTGGCCATTCAAGCGTGAAGCAACAAGAAGAATGCGAAATGAAGAGTAATTCTTTCTGCACCGCGTGCATCCGATCACGATCACGTAATGCAATTAATAATAAAATAAATATTAAATATTATTTAATTTTTTTCATCAATTTTTTTGTGACAAAAATATCATATCATTCTTAGATCAAAAAAAAATAATATTATTATTTTCTAATACTTTATATAATTTTATGTAAATATATATCACATTCTAAATTATATATACGACTTCATGTATTTTTATATGATACTCTATTGATTATTATGATTTTTTGATACTTCATATGATTTACTGAATCTTTATATGATATCCTAAATAATATATATCACTTCATGATTCCTTATATAATTTGTGTGAATATATATAATATCCTGAATAATATATGGTTTTCTAATACCTTATATGATTTTCTATGAATATATATAACTTCTTGTATCTTTATATAATATCTTGAACAATATATATGACTTTCTAATACCTTATATAATTTTTTATGACTTTCTAATACCTTATATAATTTTTTATGAATATATATGATATCTTGAATAATATATATGACTTCCTGTAAATATATATGACATCCTGAACAATATATATGACTTTCTGATGTCTTATATGATTTTCGATCAATATATATGATATTTTGAATAATATATATAATATCCTGAACAGTATATATGACTTTCTACGTGTTTATATGACACCATGTTGAATATTATAACTATCTGATACCTTATAGGACTTTCTATTGGTTATAATAACCAATAAGATATCATATAAAAACACAAAAATCATCTATATTATTCATCATGTCATATATATTTACAAAAAGTCATATGTATTATTCAGGATGTCATATATATTGACAGAAAGTCATATAAGGCATCAAGAAGCCATATATATTGTTTAGGATGTCATATATATTTACAGAAAATCATATATATTGTTCAGAATGTCATATATATTCATAGAAACTTATATAAGATGTTAGAAAGTCATATATATTGATCAGTATATCATATAAAAATATGAAAATCATATATATAGTTCAAGATGTCATATATATTCACAGAAAGTCACATAAGACATCAGAAGATAATAATATTGTTCTTTGTTTATTCTACGGAGGGAAAGAATATTTTCATCATGAAAAATCTGATGAAAAAAAAAAAACTAAGTGACCTTTAATGTCTATCTTATTATTAATTGCGCTATGTAGTTTTATGTAATTGGACAGTGCACTCCATATCAATTTTGCTGCACCGTATGTGATGCACAAAGAATTTCTTGCTAAATGAATTTGACACCTTGAGATGGACTAAGGTCTAATTAAGGATGGTCAAAGGATTCTTATCCTTGATGCTACAAATTGTCCATTTGATATGGATGACACCGTAATACGCCGGTTGCCAAGAAAGTAAGATCATATAGAGCCTACTTTCAAATACACATCCAAGAACCCACTCTCTTGTCCATTTTTCATCTAAAGTCCAAAGTTGATGCAAGTTTGAATCTTTAGGATATATGTGGATCTTCCTCATGCTGAGAATCGAATGAAACTTCTACGAATATTTCTCTCTCTACAAAACCTTGAACATGGATGGCTTTAGATATGATGAACTCACCAACGCAACATATTCATGAAATGATTTGAGGGTAAGATAATGTGTTCCTTCTATGTAATATATGATTCATTTCTTACTCTATTCGCATGTAGAACCTGTGTATTGCAGCGGCATAAAGGCTGGCCTTTCGGAAAACTTTTGGAAGAACGAAAGAAGGTAATGACCTTTTTAGTAACGAAGAGTTAGCCTGACAAGCTAATTGAACAAAGATAAAATTTGACCCATAGGCCACATCCTTGCTTAAACATATGTGCCCTAATGCATTTTCCAAATGGGATCCTTTGTGGTGCTATTTTTAGTACAGCACTTTTATAGATAATTGCCACATCATCAATCTTGGAAATAGATGACTCTTCTTCATCTCCACTTGCATCGTATATCACATTGAAAATGGATAAATTCATGGGATAGATGAGAGCTACCTATCTCCGAGATGGATAATGTGACAGCGATCTATAATAGTACATATTGCACACAGAGGATCCAAACTCTACATTGTCATTTGCCGAATGGGGAAGGCTTGGATGAAAATTGGAGACAAGTTAAATGTTGCAGATCTATAACTTTGGCACTTTTGGTTGGGTCATAAGTCAACTCAACTTCAACCAAATAGTGAAACTCAACAATCCAAATTGTTATCCGATCCTCAAACTCAATCACTTTAATCTGAGCCCAACCCAACTATTTTTTCTTTCAATGCAAATTAAGGATTAGTTTGGGCCAAGTTAGATCATGCTAGACTAGGTTGGATCGAGCATGGTTTCGTTTGAATTACAAGTCCCTCCTACACACGGTCGGTTCACACAGTAAGAAAAAGATGAGCATTGGTCTATGGCCTAATCTCTATGAATTGTTTTGCAGAAAATGACGAAGAGCATGAGCTACTTCATAAAGCCAAAGATCATAAGATGCTTCTCCGGCCAAGCATGAGATGACATGCTTACATTCTCCCACATTAAGGAAAGGAGGAGAATCATGCTGCTGTTGCTGCTTGATTAGAGTATTTTTCGAATCTTTGGTTATAAAAATGCTCGCTTTTATTGACTATTTTTGTTTTTGTTGGTTCATTAGCTTCCAATCCAACCAATTATTGGTGCACAACTTGTAAATTCGCCTATAGACCTTCTCTGTTACTTGCATTATATGTTATTAGTATTTGGCATGTGCAATGTACATACTTTATTCAAGAGAAGTGCGAGGATGGAAGAGTTGTGAAGGACCCTGACAACATTCTATACTATGCCAGGATAAGCAGATCTTATCCATTTGAGAATGCATCAAAAATTTCATGAGAATAGATGCTGTGCAAAGGCTTTAATAAAAGAATCTGGAAAATAAAAAACTAAGGCTTAATTGAGTTTGGTTAGCAGTGATGGAATTCTAAAACTTTTGCATTACATATAATAGAAATATGTTCACATAACTTGCCCCTACTTCTCCTAGGTCCAATTTTGTGTTTGCAACCATCGAGCTGTTTCTAGGTCAAAATTTTTGATAGCAAATCAAATATTCTTTCGTTGACAACTAATGAGAGGCCTAAGACATGCAAGCCCAAGGGATCAAGGGCGCTCAACCAAATTGCTGTCTCCTTGCCTATCATCTCACCTGAAATTCTTCCTTATGTACTACTCTTGATTAATAGTATATAACATTTGGCTGCCTAGCTATAATCTCTATATTATTCCACAAAAGCAACTGAATAAGATCAAGGAGGTAACCACAAATGGATCATCTTTGATCCAAAAAGTGAGGGAGAGATGTAGAGCTAAATGGCGTTTTGGTCTTTTTGATAAGTTTATAGGTAGGAATGCTAACTAACAGCTGATCAAGCTCCCATGAATTAGGGTATGTGTCAGGTGCTGAGTGATTTATCCGGGTTAAACCTTGCAGTCTTTCCACCTATCGGCCAACTTCCGCGCACCAAACACTGTATCGTGAGAAGGTCAGTGGAATTGAGAGGAGTTGAAAATAAAAGAACTTAGAACGTATACCAAAAAATATCATACTCCGAATCCAAAATTCAGATCGGATACGTGATGGCCGCACACTCCTTAAAGCAAGTCCTAAAGAATATACAAGACCAAATTAAATCATTACAACCTTACCAACCATAATATTTAATTTCAATAATAATTCATAAAACTTGCATAATTACAATTAACATTCCTTCAATTCTCTGATCAGGTATCAATGATACTCTATCTATACATCCGCTCACTTACAATCCATACCATAGCCAACCATGGACATCTTGTAACTCTGAGAAGAAAAGAAAGATGAAGGGGTGTGAGCTTTACAGCCCAGTAAGAATTTCTATATCACATCAATATAATAATATAATCTGAAAATAAAGATAAACAATAACACATAAAAGTCGATGTTCACTGTCTAAAATACTGTAAATATTTATAAATTATTTATTTTATCAAAAGAGATGCATTATCATATGTTAATAAGTGAAATAATTTTATTCAACGATTGTTTCATGTTTTATCTTTCTATTTTCTTCTATTATCACATCGTCTTCAATCCTTTCCTTTTTGGCTTTGGCTTTAGACTATCAGGATCATGCGATGATCTTTTATTCGGATCGATTTATATGATCTTCCTCGGATCGAAACATTCATGATCTTTCTCGGATCAAAGTGGCCATGATCTTTTTTGGATCAAATCATTCATGATCTTTTTCGAATCAGATTCTTCCACACAAAAGCCTGTGGGGGCTGTCCCAGGCATAAGCTCCTGGCAGGCTATTCCACATGACAAGGCCAGTCCAAACCATATTTTTCTTTCTTTTCATTTTCATGAAATTATAATATTTGACTTCATTAATCAATTCAAATTTTGCAGTGTAATAAATATGTCATACCCATATAATCATGCCATCAATCGCTGATACATATGTATTGATATAACATACTCATGCTCAAAATCACATAAATAAATAACAGTGTCTCAGATATAACAAATTCATCGATCTCAAATCCAACGATGCAAAATCAATGAAATAAAACCAACGATAAAATAACATATATAATGATGATCATGTACAGGGATTCTTACCTTTACCGGTGACTGATCCAAACACAGAAATCAATGTTCTTCTTTGATTTATAAATTTTTTTAACAAAATATTTCACTCGATATCATATACAGACAATCATCTCTTCATGACCCTGATCAATATAAAAATCACATATAGAGAAATAACCGATAATCGATCCTAATAACACAAATCGAAGACCTCTCTTAGGATTAATCAAAATTAGGATTTATCTAAGTATCTGGATCCTCCACTGATCCATAAGACTTCTAGAGAGAGAAAATTCATGAAGAGAGAGAAAATTCTAGAGAGAGAAAGTGGAGAGAGAAAGTGAGAGAGAAAATAGAAAGAAAAAATTTTTGTATCCTTCAGACGAGGCAATCATGATCGAGATCATCAAAGATCATATCAGGGTGACTCAATATGGATTAACCATGATTGATGTTATCAATTTCGAATAAAGATCGGATCGGGATCTAATCTACTGCATGAATTTCGGAGCAATCTCAGATCATCATATTTTCATATCAATTTTATCCTAGGATTCGTGATGAAATCAGAGAGAGAAAGATACTAGAGAGATAAAATCCATAAAAAGAGAGAAAGATCTAGAGAGAGAAAATAGAGAGAGAATCTAGAGAGAGAAGGTAGAGAGAGGAGAGAGGAAAGAGGGAGAAAGAAGAGCGAGGAGAGAGAAAAAATTCTCTCTCTTTTTTTCTATTTTTCTTTTTCTCTTTCTCTTTTTCTTTTTCTTTTTCTCTTTTTCTTTTCCTTCTTTCTTTTTCTTTCTTCTTCTTTCTTTTTTTTTTCCTTTTCTTCCCACGGCCTCCCTTGGGCCGAAACAGGGGACGGACGAGGGGCTCCAGCTTGGCTCCGACGAGGGTGATGGCTTCGTCGGAGGTCCGACAGCAGGTGGAGGCGACGGTGGAGCAAAGGATGGCCGGCGATGAGGTTCGGCTAGCAGGAGATTTAAAGGATTTGAAAAACAGGGGATCCGCCCCTTTTCTTTTTATTTTCCGATCATTGGCCAGTCACCGATGGCCAAAACCTTCAAGGAAGAGAGATAAAGGGATGAGGATCCTATCCTAGGGATGAGACGCCGCAACCGACGGTGCCGGTGGCCGAAAAAGAGAGGAAAGGGTCCGGCCGAAACAAAGCAAAACAGGGTCATGATGTTTTATGGATTTTCCGACGATCCCGACGGCCGGCGAGGGTGCACGAGACATGAAAAAGAGGGGAAGAAAGAGAGGAAGGAGGAGAAGGGCTTATCTCAAGCTTTAACAGCGTCATCGGCTCCAATTTTGATGAGCACGAGTACTGGAGGCCTTGACTTCAATTGGAGAAAACAAGGAGAAAGGAGAGAGAGAGATCGGTGATCATCGTGGGTTGTTTAGGAGGGAGAGAGGGGGGTCTTATAGAGTGGAGGGGAGGTCGAATTCAACTTCTCCTCCGGTGATTTGGGTGGAAGAAGACTCCCTCGTTCCATTTTTTTTTTATATATGCTTTGGGTTTTTGGGCTTGATCCAGGGTCCAAATGGGCCGGGGTGTTACATTCTCCCTCCCTTCAAATAATTTCGTCCTCGAAATTAAGTTATGTTGTTTGAGATATATTCTAAAAATATATATATACATGCATCATGTCTTTTATTTCTCATGATCTTTTATAACAAAAATTATTTGAAATCTCAAACTCATCCCTTCTTATTGATTTCTCAACTTTTTAAAGAACCGTAATATTTTGGACTTGTATTAATATACCACCGTTATTTGTCTAATACATTTCACTCAAAATTCATAATTATCTCAGACTACCCTTGATAGAAAAATAAATAAAGGTCAAACATCGGGCACTCTTCACAATCATCGATTTCTTTCTTCTCTTGACCTTCCAACAAATTTTATATGTAGACTCTCATCTTAAGAAAACCTCAATTTTTTATATCAGTCCAAGTAACAATATTAAATTTTTTAAAAAAATATGAGATCTATGTCAGGATATTCTAAGTTTGAACTAATATCAGAACTATCAAGCTGTTAATAAACTTGAGATATCTAAAATTTTTTGGTATTATCTACAATGAAGCAACCTACTAACAAAAATTATCCAGCTATAATCAAATTAGATCAAAATTTATAGCATCCTTTCATTATCAATAAAATCCTTCTTTATTTGCAACTAATGTATTTCATCATAATATCTTTTGATTTAAAAGATTAATATTTCTAATCAATTTAATCCACCACACTTTTGCTGCACACTTTTATCTTAATTTATCAAATTATATAAGTCTATCAAAGATAAAAATATCTTATATGTTAGATCAATCCAGGATAGATCCAACCCTTCAAATTTCATATAAGACTTAGGATAAAATTTTAAGTTTCTTTATCTTTACTACCTTTGGGTATAGCATATAAAAATTAAATCTTGATCCACTTCCTATGTTTGAAATCATTGCACAAGTTTCATCACTCTTCAAGAATCCAACATGTCTAGAATCAATTGGAGTTAACCTTAGATTTACCTTACAATCATTTAGATAATTTCTAAATCAATCTTTCTTTTTAAAAGAATTAATTCTAACTTGACAAACTAGAAGAACTCAAGCCAACATCCTTATAAATAGAATCAACTTGATTATTTCTTATAGAGCTCCCTTCATCACAACCCTTAATATTAATCAATAAATCCATACAAAATCTTGTTCCTTGTATAAGTCATTCAAAATTTAACACTAGCAAGATGTCTTAGTTTAATTTTAAAAAAATCCAAACTTTGACTTGAATAATTAATACACTTCACCATCTTCAACAATCATAAGAAAAATTTAAAAAAAAATTAATCCAAAGATAGTAATATGAATTATTAAAGATTTCATCATAACCTGTATATCATACTCTGACAAAATAAATTTTTTCTTTAATTTAACAACAATATCAAAATACTTTTGATCCACTTAGAAAAATAAACTTTTGACTTGAAATTCAATGCAACTTGAAAGATCAAGGAATCATATTCAGAATATGATATTTTGAGTAACCAAAGATTTCACCAAAATATGTATCTCATATTCTCATAATAAAATTCAAGTATATATATATATATATATTTCATCTAAGATTGAGTTTCATATATGATCCTCTTATAGGTTCAATGCTCAAAAATATTTCTCTCTCATATGATGAAATTTCTTCTTAGACCATATCCCAACTTCCTTCTGATAAATTTAAAATTTGTAATGCTCAGATAATTAACATCAAAATCAGAAAAGTTATCATGATTTTCTTCCATATAAGTTTAGCATTCCAAAATCATCGAGTATACTCAACATAACATATCAATACCTTCCGCTTCATTCCAGGGTCAACTCTTCTTATATTCAGGCCACCCTACTAATTGAAATCCAAGATATAACTCATCAATTTTATTATAGATATCATATGCCACTTATGCATAAATTTCATCTTAATATCTATTGATTCAAATCTAAATATTGAATCTTCTCTTTTATATCTATCATGTTCCTCATGATCATAACCTAAGTTCAGATATCACTAAAA